>NC_053134.1:8937264-9237264 GCF_010015445.1 Perca fluviatilis
TACCTCCGACATAAAAACAAGGCCAAGTGACTCAGCTATGCTCAAAAACATAGAAACTGAGGTGCAGAAAAATGGCAGCAGGTGTTCTGGACTGATGAGTCAAAATTAGAAATATTTGGCTGTAGCAGAAGGCAGGTTGTTCAGAGCGGTACAATAATGAGTGTCTGCAGGCAACAGTGAAGCATGGTGGAGGTTCCTTGCAAGTTCTGGGCTGCATTTCTGCAAATGGAGTTGGTGATTTGGTCAGGATTAATGGTGTCCTCAATGCTGAGAAATACAGGCAGATACTTATCCATCATGCAATACCATCAGGGAGGCATATGATTGGCCCCATAATTTATTCTGCAGCAGGACAACGACCCCAAACATACAGCCGAGGTCATTAAGAACCATCTTCAGTGTAAAGAAGAACAAGAAGTCCTGGAAGTGATGGCATGGACCCCACAGACTCTGATCTCAGCATCATCATCGTGTCTGGGATAACATGAAAAGACAGAAGGATTTGAGGAAGCCTACATCCACAGAAGATCTGTGGTTAGTTCTCCAAGATGTTTTAGGAATAACCTACCTGCCGAGTTCCTTCAAAAACTGTGTGCAAGTGTACCTAGAAGAATTGATGCTGTCTTGAAGGCAAAGGGTGGTCACACCAAATATTGATTTGATTTAGATTTCTCTTCTGTTCATTCACTGCATTTTGTTAATTGATGAAAATAAACTATTAACACTTCCATTTTTGAAAGCATTCTTAGTTTACAGCATTTTTTCATACCTGCCTAAAACTTTTGCACAGTACTGGTATATAATATGACTTGGATGATTGAGAGTCTTCAAAGAGAATCAACAGAGAAAAAATGTCAAGTGTTTGAACTTAAACCTAAACGACAGATTCTGCAGAAGTGACACCTGCAAATTCAGATTTCAAATATAGTCACATCTGAAATTGTTTCTACTCACCGCTCCATAACCTAGCAGGTCCTGCAGAGGGTCCAGCTGGGGGTAAATATTATCAAGATACCACTGAAAGGGCTTGCATTTAAGCTTCTCTCTCAGCCTTTTCCTCTCCGACACATCACCGATATCTATCCCGTGTTTCTGTAGGGGAAGAAACACATGATCAAAATATGTTTTGATAAGTAAGAGGAACAATGCCTATAGCAGTGGTTCCCAACCTGGGGTCCGGGCACCCCTCAGGGGGACGGCAAAGATCACAGGGGGGGCACAAGTCTTTATCTGGTTTGAGGCCGAGGTAAAAAAAAAAAATTGCACATGTTAAACACATTATGATAATACACTAGAATATATAATGCATACAAAAGTCTGTATGAAAACTATATATTTTTGTTCTCGCTTAAAATTGTAGGCAGGCTACTTAGTAGGCCAAACCTCTGGGACCTCTTAACCTGGGACCCTTGCTGTCATCAGGTCATCTGCTAGCTGCTATCATCCTCGTTTTTCCTGCCGCCACGGCATCACTATTTTATGAATGAAACATGGCGGAGAAACGTAAAAGTGCTGATAACTGCTCTGTATCAAAAAAGAAAGTAAGGCTCTATCTCAAGAGTTACCTCAACTTCAGTTTTTTTTTGGGGGGGGGGCTCAGCTTTTCTTGGACATGAGTAGGGGGGGCGCCAAGGAAAAAAGGTTGGGAACCTGGCCTATAGCATTAGTCATAAAAACACTTTTATTAGGCCTAATTTGTGTATTAAGTTGTAATTTATGTGATGAATTGTGTGTCATCCATTACCTCTATGGGAAGGTTCCAAGCAATGTTGACATTGTATTTATATTCGTCCATCCACACCTCTGCCACCCTCAGTGCATTACGCTTCATCATTTCACTCAAGTCTGGAAGATAAGGCTTTTTGGCCCGTTCAATGTGGGCAATTTTAGAGCAAGGTATAACTTCTATGCTTCCTCCACACAGCCACACCTGCCAAAACACAAAGGTCAGATATTTAATATGTAATATTTTCAGGGCATTTAACACACTATATAAATTATACCAGGGGGTCTTCAATGTTTTTTAGGCCAAGGACCCCTTAACTGGAAGAGATACGGATCAGGGACCCCCTACTACATATTTTGTTTAAAATTAGTTGCATATAAAACTGGACCTACAATAACAGGGTGGCCTAAATACATACATTTTTAGTTCATGGAATACGATGCTATTAGAATAATAATTGTTGGCATGATTTTATAAATCGTCTTTTAATGTTAAACATACATGTGGCACAGTGAATCCTTTGGGATGAACTGTATCCTATTGATATCTTAGTGATTACCTTACCTATAGGCCAGTAAGCCTATCAATAATGTTTTTTTCAGAAAGAGGCTGATTTATATGTGCTAATATGTTGGATTCACATTAAGACATTTTACATGTTGAAAAAAACTTTCAAAACATTAAGAATTTGGTGGCCCCCCTGGAGTAACTCTGAGGACCCCCTAGGGGTCCCAGACCCCTTGTTGAAGATCTCTGCATTATAATATTAGCTTAGCTTAGCAGAAATCACAAAGAAACACACTGTACAGACAGGAGAACCGCAAGGGCCGTCAAAAAATATCTTCATATCACCCCCAAAGTTATCCAAAGCACAGCCAAGTCCAAAATATTTATTAGTATCGTCGTAACAGAAACAGCAACTGTGATTGGATAAAACTGTTTGTTGATAATATTTTGAAAAGTCATCAGTTGTAATTTTATTTTATCAATTCGTAATTTGACAATAAACATCTAAACAAAACGTTTTTGAGGAAAAGAAACCCTTTAAAACCCCTAAAACCTGCCTATTTAGTTTGTGTTGGAAAGTGAAGGGTGTCGACTTATCAGAATTTTGCTGCCTCTGCAGTTAATGGAAAGAAAATGTGATGCTTTCAGCTCTGCGTTTGGTGGTCCAGCTATAAATTTACAGAGAACCGACAGTCAATTGACTAAGACATATCTTCACTCTAAATGGGGAGGGGGCTTTGTTAACGTTAACTTCATGACACATTCTGCCCGCTGTGGGGGATACGAATTACAGGCATAGACTGTAAATATTTACAGTCTATGATTACAAGTTAGCACCGTCAACATCCATGCTGTAGTGCGCTGTAAATCCATGAGCACCAAAAGGTGGCACGGTGGCTCAGTGGTTTGCACTTCTGCCTCACAGCAAGTTGGTACTGCAAAGTTTGATCCCTGGTTCGTTCCTCATTTCAGGCAGGGCCCTTCTGCGTGGAGTTTGCATGTTCTTCCTTTGTTTGGGTGGGTTTCCTCCCACCATAAAGACATGCATGCTGGGTAACTTGGACTACAGCTGAAAATTAGCCGTCTGGCTAACACTGGCGCATTTACAGAAATTTGGATTAATGTGATTTGTCCTAATAAAATAAATAAACTGGCTAGCTAGCCTGCTGGTTCACGATGGAAGCCACAAGTAACATTAGTGAGGAGGACCATAGCTATGGAGGAGGAGATCGTTGCGAATTTATTATCCACGCTGTTTTCAAAATTAACTTTTAATGAAAAGTTGGAGTTAATTAGCAAAGAAAGACCTACAACAGAGTTTAATTTGGTGCAGAAAAAACAATGCTTTGAGAGGCAATTTAACTCCATTAATTACACATGAATTTGTTTTCAAATAAAGCGATCATCATTGGGTAAGTCTGATAGGCCTGATTTTATTCTGGCCACCGCTGTCACTGTTTTGTATGTAAGGTTTAACGTCATCATGCAGAATTACCGGTCAATCTGTGCATTTAACATTATTACAAGGACTGTTTCAAATAAACGTAACATACATACAGTATTAGGAGGTTGTGGTAGGAGCAGGAGGGGCTGGCTGTCATGTGTTTTAGCACCCCAACCTGTTGTCCCCATATTCTACTGAAGTGCACACACACACAGCTTGTGTGATGATGCGGTTATTTGTAAGGACGATTTGTATTTTTTACATTACATTACATGTCATTTAGCTGACACTTTTATCCGAAGCGACTTACAATTGCTATATATGCCTCTGGAGCAACTATGGGTTAAATGTCTTGCTCAGGGACACATTGGTTGATGTATCGCAGTTGGAATCGAACCCAGATCTCCCACACCAATTTGATTTAAGAAATCAGCTGTTTTTTGTTTTGGCTATTACTCTCACTCTCTCCGTGCTGTTTGCTCACTACTAATGCTGGATTAGCGTCTTAATTTATGTTTCAGGTTTGGAATTTGCGTCATATGGCAGCCCACCAAGAGTCAGGTTCTGTCTGAGATTTCTGCTTGTTAAAAAGGAAGTTTTTCCTTGCCACTGTTGCACCAAATGCATGCTCTTGTGGGAATTGTTGGGTCTCTGTAAATTAGAGAGTGGGGTCTAGACTTACTTTATCTGTTAAGTGTCCTGAGATAACTTCTATTATAATTTGACACTATAATAAAATTGAATTGTCATCATAACTAACTTTTGTTGTACTATAAGAGAGGACACAATAAGCTATTCTGGTAGCCCACCTCCCCCCCAACAAGGGTAGGGGGTTCAGAGAGTCAAGGTTTGCTAGTGCCTTACAGTAATGCTAGCATCTCTGTGAGGCTCTATTTCGAGCTAAATGCTAATGTCAGCTAACCAATGATAATAATACTAACATGCTGATGTAAAGTGGGTATTGTTTACCATCTTAGTTTAGCCTATTAGCATTCCAACATTCACTAAATAGTTTTTCAGGCATTTGGTCATTAAACAACAAACAAAAATGTTGACCTAATGATTGTGCTAGATGGAAAGTCAATTAGACACATCGCCTGGAGACCGTGAACGTCTGTATAAGATGTCATGGCAACAATGAAGTAGTAGTTAAGATATTTCAGTCTGGACCAAAGTGGAAAACTTCCCTCTCTAGTATTATGATGGTAGCATGGTTCAAATCAGGTAAAATCAGGTAACATTTGAACAACCATTCTACATCTACAACAAACGTGTGACAGTTCTTCAAGATGACGTAAAATAACGTTTTGGACTTTAATTACAGTGTTTAAGTCACTTTAATACACCCTAAAAATCTCACCCGGATGCCGAGTTCCACATTTTCACCACCATATATTTTCATTCCACCATCAAGGCTTCCGATCTCGCCAAAGAACTTTCGATCAGCTACAAGAATACCCATTATGGAGGGGCTCCTGAAGACAGAATTTGAATAGGTAAGACTTTGAAATGACAACACCAACCACACTTCAAACATTGTCAATGCACTTTAGATACAAGAGTAATTACAGTTGTTAATGCGTCACTTTCTCAGGGTCACACGGAAAAACCTTTTCCCGCCATACATTTGTTTACATTTACTGAGATAATATCTTCTTTCACCAGGGCCAATATTTGAGAAGTACTTATTTAAAAAAAATATCTTATTTTAAAGCCATAAAATAGATAATTTACAGTACATGCTGGTTTAAAGAAATGCCAATAAACCAGAGCACGTTTTTCTCCCATTCCGGGAATGCTGTGTGGACTAGCCAGACCCTCCTCTGCAGCGCCGTGGGGGAGGAAGGTCTGGCAAAGCAAGACTATAAAAACATATACCATGAAGTACTTTGTCTGCACGTAATTATCCTATGGCACTTCGTTAGTGGAGGTAATAGCCTGAAAAAATAAAAACACTATAAAAAAGGGAAATATTTTGGCGTTGGCGGAATACAAATAAGAACTGTTTCTCCTGTCTCTTTTCAGAACCAATGTCCCATGCTTCATATTAAAAAGGAACATGTGAGTGGTATTGATCTTATCATCTAACTCTCAGAAATTATCAAAATTCACTATCAACTGAACTATTGAAGTGTGAAAGTTTTTTGTGTGCGTGATTTGGATGAACTGACAATATAAACTTACTTTCCAGGTTGTGAGTCGTCCTTTAAAGCGTACCACTCAGGTCTGAAGGACTCGTACATGCACCACAGAGCCCAGTCGAAGGCATCCGCAAAAGGTATATAGGGAGTCAGTGTCAAGTCATCAAAATTGACTTTGTCAAACACTGGTGTCAATATCACAGTCCGGTCCTCTTTAATCCGTGCTAACAACGGTTCAGCCCTGGACACACAGTGACAGTTTTACTTATGCTGTATGTCTTGACAAATCAGAAATAGATGATAATTATCACCACTGTAGCACAGCAAGGCAAACTAAGCTGTAACAACTCAGATCACCAACCATTGTACATGGACTTCTATGTGAGCGTCTAAGATGGCCACCACGTCCCCCACAGCAGCCCTCCATCCCGACAGTCTTGCCTGGGTGAGGCCGAGCTGCTCAGAGTGCCTGACTTTCTTCACCAGGCCTGGCAACTCCTCGTCGATAGAGTTGATGTATTCATCCAGTTTCTCCATTAAATCCTCTGCAGAAAGTAAAGATGATAATCAGAGCTGTAGATTCAGTCTAGTTGGCCATGTCAATCAATCATCCAACCAACCAATATCTTATTGTTGAACCACAAAATACCCAATCTTAAAGGATTGGTTCACCCAAAATAGTAAAACTTCACTTGAATTTGTGGTGCTCACAATGAAATATAATTGACATTTTTGTAAAATATACGCTTATTAACTTAGTGCTGAGAGTCAGATCAGAAGATCAACACTCAAACACAAATTTAACCTGTTATTGGGAGTTTATTGGGTAGTTAACTATGGTGCTTTGGAGGTGCTGATACAGAACCAGGCTAACCAGGTGTTTTCAGTCTTTATGCTAAGCTAACTATCTATAGATCTTCCCACCTAAGACGGCCTCAGGGTTGGACCTATCTTGTCCTTCCTTGTTACATCCGCCAATGAGGAGGTGATTTTTTTTTCCAGTTTGGTTCATTTGTCAGCAGAACCATGGAAAGACTACTGCTCCTGGGAGTATGCATCAATTATTTTTCACTCTCATCAACATCACATACGGAACAGGATTAGGGCCACGTGAACATTTTTTTTTTAAGTTTAAAGTCAGAATTCTGACTTTTTTTTTTTTACTTAAAAAAAATAAAACTCAATACTAAGAAAAAAAGTTTTCTGACTTTTTTGCTCAGAATTCTGACTTTAATCTGAGATTAAAGTCAGAATTTTGACTTTTAATTAAGAATTATGAATTTAACCCAGAACATTTTTTTTTAAGTTTAAAGTCAGAATTCAGACTTTTTTTTTTTACTTAAAAAAAGTTTTCTGACTTTTTTGCTCAGAATTCTGACTTTAATCTGAGATTAAAGTCAGAATTTTAATTTAACCCAGAACTCAATTTCCTGGGTCACATGTGACCCAGGAAATTGATGGGATGAGCTGAGCGCCATCAGAGATGAAACACACCTGAGCAGGCTGGCTTCAGGAGGCTATCAGACCCGCAAGATCCTCTTTCCCTGGCCCTGCTGACTTACATTGTCATTTGTCTTTCAGTTATTCTAATGGTGTAGACACATATAGCCGACGGGCGACCGTTGACAGAAAACCCCGTCAATATGATTAGTCGCGTCCCCGAGGTCCAAAAAACTGCCACAGAACAGACCAAAAAGACGAGAGGAGACGAGACATAATACATCTCTATAACAGCAGGCGGCGCTAATCTGTAATGTTGCCCAAGAAATGAAAACCGGCAGCTGATTGGACGAACGCGTCACATGGGTTTGTTTTCTCCGGAAATTCAGAGCCTTAAAACAGCCTTAACACTCCTCACCACTCCCTCTTTGCATACATGTACTGACTAGTGGACAGATGCGTATTGTACTGTTTACTTAAAGGGATACTTTGCCAATTTTAATCCAGCTCTGTGTCATCTTTGTGTGTTTAGATGAACGGTGCTGCTTGTTTTAACAGAGTGGCTCTGCCTCCTTCGCTGGAGCTCACGCGAGCTGCATTTGGGCTTGGGGTTGGGTTAGCAGCAGCAACAAGTGTCGTGTTAGCATGTGTTGATGTGAGGTGCTTCATAAGATTCAAGTTGCTTGAGGCAGGTGTGGATAAAGTCTTTTTTTCCTGGGCATAGCGTGCATGTTACATAAATATTTTTGACTTTAATTTCAATGAGCAAGAAGTAGTGCCGGTGTTCTGTCGATGTAGCATACTTTGTCAGAATAGCATACCGGAAGTTTACTTTTATAGCGGGGTCTGTCAATTTGGCCTACTTTGTCAAAACAGCATACCAGTGTTTGTGAAGGGTATGCTGTTTTGATAACCCCTGGTTTAATAAAAAAAAATACAGTTTATAAAGGGGTATGCTGTTTTGATAACCCCTGGTTTAATAAAAAAATACAGTTTATAAAAGAGGTATGCTGTTTTGATAGCCCATTGTTTAATGCGATATAACAGCCCGGTCTCATGGAAGTTCGTGATTATGACGTTATTTGAATCTATTGATACGTGTTCACGGAGACGTTTTTGTCGGTTTACGTGGACAAGACGAAAATGTAAAGTAATGTATTTCACCAGCGGGCCGCCTCGCGGGCACCTCCCGGCTTATGGAGCGACCTTTTCGGCCGCCTCCCGGCCACCTCATCCAGCGGGTCCCCAGCGGGCGCCTCGCGGCTTATGGAGCGACCTTTTCGGCCGCCTCCCGGCGTCCTTACCCCGAGAAAATAACGTTACATTTACAAGTCCTAAAATAACGTTACATTTACACGTAAAAAATAACGTTACATTTACAAGTCCTAAAATAACGTTACATTTACACGTAAAAAATAACGTTACATTTACAAGTCCTAAAATAACGTTACATTTACACGTAAAAAATAACGTTACATTTACAAGTCCTAAAATAACGTTACATTTACACGTAAAAAATAACGTTACATTTACACGTAAAAAACGAGAAAAACGTCTCCGTGAACACGTATCAATAGATTAAGAATAACGTGGCCATTTACACGAACTGCCGTGAGACCGGGTTGGATATAATACACCAACACTTACCGCTTGTAATCTTAGGTATACTGAAATGATGGTTTAAATTTAACGCATGCGCAATCCCACAAATTTCACTGCTGCGCATGCGCATTAACCGAAGGTATCCCATTCTGATGGGTATGGTGTTCCGTTAGAACACCGGTACTTCCAGTCCGAGAACGATACCTTTGAATTTCCCTGGCTCGTCACCATTGTCGCTGTCTTGTGTTTAGTGGTAGTCAGAGCGTGCAGTGAGACAGTGTGAGCAGGGCATCCGCCCACCCAGCCAATCATCATCGCATTTGTAACGGTGTCATCATCCCCAGCCCTGCTCTCTCCAGGCAGCTGGTGTGCAGCCAAAGTAACGCGCCACTTTACATTCTCAGTAACGATAACGGCGTTGCAACAATGGGAAAAGAAATTAATTAGATTACTCCGTTACTGAAAAAATAACGCCGTTAGTAACGCCGTTATACTTAAACGCCGTTACTACCAACACTGGTCGATAAAAACAGTCAGATCTCTCAAATGCAAATATCTAAAACTATCTGCATCGCTAAATACCACTAAGGGGAGGGGAGAAATATATTGTATCATTTTTCAAATTATTAAAAGTCCAAATAGCACTTTGCTTACTTACTATAGCCAGATGATGACAGGAGCCATAAACAGGATTTTGTCACAGCAGGTCGACCTACCGTTAGTGCTGTGGTCATCCACCAGTATGATTTCTTTCAGCAGCCGAGCTGGCGTCTTGTCTATGATGCTTCGGATGGCCCTTTTGATGGCAGAAAGAGCTTCATCCAGGTAGATTAACACAACGCTGATGGAAGGCAAATCCTCGGGGTACTTTTTCTCAACGCACCTGTGAGGGGAGAAATTAATTGTAGATTTTGTGTCTGAATAAAGCAATTACATTTTTAGAAAAAAATAAATGTCAACATGTTTGGTGCTAACCTCACATTTATTCAGCCTTAAAATGTTAAGTGCACCCACTTGCTTCATTCTCATTGGAAGTAGTAGAGTTTATTTGTTCACATTAAGTTATATGACAATATCGGTCCCAAAATAATGTAACAAATATAGATGCGTAAAGCTGAATTCATATCGTTCAGATTATTATTTAGAGCAAAAGGAATATAAATGTTGAATGGATTTGTGAAGAAAGCACTTTTAATATTTTAATGAGGTTAGAGGGGTTCCTTGTATAATTTAAAGTATTAGTTTTCTGAGAATCCCTTTCTTATCCAAGCAAAATTGATATAGTAACTGAAATATCTCTGATCAAATCGATAATGAATCGAATCAAATTGAAAAGCAAATTTGATTGGGACCTTGTGAATCGGAATCAAATCTATATAGGACATCAGTAGCGATACCCAGCCCTGATCATAAAAGGGGCTCATTGGGACTACACCGGTGTATGAACCCTGTGTCGTTTATCAGTAGGCCTAGTTTATGAGTTCCAATCACCTGGTGGGCCTGGTATCCGGGAGCTCTCTGTTAAGAGGCAGCCTGTCGCTGAGGAAGGCGTTGTAGCCGTATCTCTGGAACAACCTCTCAGCCTCCTTCTGCTCCTCCTCTGATAGCGCATCACCCCACTTTCTGAACAGAGCTGAGTTCGGGTATAGCTTCCTCACAACCTTCCTCTCCATCTTCACCTCTGCATTGTTGCGTTTCACCAGTTTCTTCTTTTCAAGTTTATTCATCAGATTGACTGTTGACAAAAGAGAGTACTTGAGTATTTATTTTACCCTTTTTGTTCTGCTATGTGCATATATATACATATGAAAAAAATAAGTATGGTTTTATATTCAGTGTGATATGCAGTGTGGGTTATTGTACATTATTTGAATATTGCCCAATAGTGGTGATCATAAGTAATAGATATTGGACAATGAGAGTAATGATATTGCACAGTGTACAGATATTGCACAGTAATGGAATTGCACAGTATTATCAATATTATCAATAGTATTAAATATTGCACAATAGGTGAGCAGAAGAAAGTCTGGGGTTTGGGGGGTTAGACATAAGAAATAAGTATGGTCAATAATAATTCCCATCATTATGGCCAGCTCAGCAAGCCCTCTTACCTGTTTGAGTAACTCAAAAGTATATTTGTACATGGGCGTAATTAATGGTAGGGATATGGGGCTTTGTCCCTACCACTTTTCATCTATCTATAAATTACAGGAACGTCTGTCTGTCTGTGTGTCTGTTATGCACATATCTCTTGAACAGTTAGTCTGATGGATTTCAAACTTGATAGGTGTCTTGCTACGGGCACAAGTAAGTGCAGTGCCAAGTTTTGACGTTGTTTGGATTAGAAATGCAAAATATATCGTTAAATATATATATATCGGTTAAAGAAGCACACATTGGCTTTTGCCGCTCCAGCCTCTGGCCACTCCCCCTCTCACACTGCACACTGAGTGAGCACAGCGCAGGACCAGAGACGGAGAGGGTCGAAGAAAGCAGCGGAGCTTTGGCAGCTAAGATGTGACATACACCTCAGACCCACAAAAATGTGCAAAGTAGCACTACTTTGGACTGTCTTTGACTTTGAATAAAAAAACGACAATTCCCGAATTAAAGGACGTTTCAGAATCCCACACATGCAAAGCACAACCAACTACAAACAGCAAGTGGCAAACAGAACAGGCAGGCTACCAGACACTGTTTTTGAGTCACATCGTTGCAAATATCACATGATGATGCATCATTCCACATAATGGTTTGTCTTCTGTATCATCAAGTTATTCAATAGGCTATCTATTAGGCTACAGGAATGTCTATATGTCAGTGTCTGTTATTTGCATATTTCTCGAACCGTTCAAACTTGACAGGTTTCTTGCTAGGGGAACGAGTGTGTGAAGTGCCAAGTTTGACGTTGTTTGGATAAGAAATGAGAAATCTATGATTGAAAGAACCATAAATAGCTTCTTACCACTCTAATTACCTTCCCCCTTCCTAAAATAGTAGCTACCTGCTCCAGCCAACCTCCCCCTGAATCTTCACCCATTACTCAAATTGCCCTTCCTCCTCCTACAGTAGTAGCTACCTACTCCAGCACCAAAACTTTGTTCATTACGTTTTGTGGATGTTTGTTTTTCACCTGAAGTAGTAGCCTGCTCTGAACCTCAACTGAATCTTCGCACTTACGTTCATTCGTGGATGTTCACTGAATCTGTAAGTCAGCTACAGTGTTTAATTCTGAATATTGTGGGATGGGAACATTTGTGGGATAACATTCTGTTGCGCTTAATGTATCTATTTATGTATATGTTTTCTCGGAGTTCACTGTGTGGTCTGCTCCAGCCAAGGTCTGAACCTCCCCTGAATCGTTGCGCTTATTCATTTGTGGATGTTAACTGAATCAGTTTTTTACAGTGTTGGTCACACTGTTTAATTCTGAATATTATATTTTATTCTGGTGCGCTTAACGTTATCGTTTTCTCAGAGTTTAGGCTACCGTATAATAGTAGCCTTGCCTGTTTCAGCAACTAAACATATCCTATTCAATGCGTTCATAGTCTCTTTAACGGCCTTGCACTACCCCATACCACCCATAGTATTCTATTTATATTTATGATATGTACATACTGTAACTACATTTATGCATACCCATATTCTACTGCTCTTTATACTGTTCATACGGCACATACTTATTTTTCCTACTCTTAAAATGTTACTGTTACTACACTGCACATATCTGTCTATATTGTTCAAACTCTATATCCATATTTATTCTGCTCTTATAATGTTACTGTTAATGTCACTGCACATATCCTTACTGTACACCATACCACTTAATTAACTGTATACTACTGTCTACACTGCACCATATGTCATATACTGTTTATACTGCACTACCTGTCTATACTATACTGTCTATACTGTTCACATTGCACTTTTCTGCATTTTTGCACTTCTGGTTAGACGCTAGCTGCCTTTCATTGTCTCTATAATTGTACTCTGCACAATGACAACAAAGTTGAAACTAATGTAAATCGAATCTAATCTCCTGCTACCTGTACACAGATACCCAAATACATGTCTCCCAGGAAAATTTGAGAATCAAACCCTTTATTTCCTGCATTCTGTTACATTTGTATGTACCAAAGTCTGCCTTTTCTGCATCAATTTATGGTTGTCAATTCTTTATGTAAAGGAAAACTCAGGCGGCAGGTGACATTATTCATAATAATGTATTCAGAATATAAAAATAATGGAATAATGTGCAGTACTGCTTGTATTGCTTTCAAATATTTATTCTTCATATATCAAGTTCTCTTGTTATCCCTGTTGAGTCAACACACATGTAGGCTATGAGCAATTTTGGTCTCTTCTTTTGTGTTTTTTGTTTGAATGTAAAGGCAAACACAAGTCAAAGCACCTGCGATAGCCTCGAGCTCTCTGCTTCTGACTCACCAAAAATGCAGCAATCATATCGCTGCATGTAAAGCAGGTTGGACTAAAGTCATAGGCAATTAGAAGTACATTTTTGTAAGAATTGATTTGCTTGAAAAGTAGCCTAAAAGTTTCTTAGTCGGTCAAAAGAAATTTAATTAGCAGCTTATTTATAATCAATTGATTGTTTTATAATCAATTTTCAAGCAAAAAATTCCAAATATTTTCCAGTTTCCAATGTGATTATTTGATGCTTTTACTTAATCATATAGCCTATGATAGTAGACTAAATATCTTTCGATGTGGAAAGATGTTGGTCGTATGAAACAAGAAATTAAAAAATGTCAACCTGGGCTCTTCCCTCTTACATTTAATTTGAAAAACAAATAATCAAAAATTGATAATGAAAATCAATTTTAGTTGCAAACCTATTTAATATACCCATTATTTTAACATCATTTTAATAATGGATTTTTTTTATGTGAAGCAGGTTATATTCAACTTAAATAGCTACACACAAAAACTATTTATTTGAAACCAAAATGTATTGCCGATTTAATCTAGACATCTACATCTTTTAACTTGCAAATCCCCAAATCAGTGCATAAGTATCTTAAAATCAAGTTTATTTTGTTGAAGCTTAATTTCGATACTTAAATAAAGGACAGAACCAGCTGTTGGCCTGAGACTCACGCAGCCTGCTGATGTCCATTTCGATCTTGTCCATCCTTGTGAGCATTCCATGATCCCTGATGGAGTCATTGTGGTGGGCCCTCTGGAGTCTCTTGGAATGGTCATAAACCTCCCTCTTTATGGAGCCCAGGTATAACAGAGCCACAGCCAGGGCAAAGAACAGAATTGATCCTTTAATCCTGCCAGATCTCATCCTGCTGCTTCTGTTCATAGTATGTGTTTTTTTTTGGCCTTGCATTGAAAGGAAAAGAAAATATTCCCCGGCCTTTAATTTCAGGTGCTCGCTCTTTCTCCACACCCACACACACACACAAAAAAAAAAAAAAAAAAAAACACACCACACACACACACAAACACACACACACACACACACACACACACACACACACACACACACACACACACACACACACACACACACACCAGGGATTAAAGTGAAAAAAAATCTTTTGACTGAACTTTTTTTCAGGCCAAGTCATAAGCTGTTCACATCTACCTATACAGATAGCACCCCTTAATGTACAAGATGCAAACAGCAAAGTAAAGGGAGTATTGCGTTCTCTTTTCCTGATGAACAAAACAATATTTCAGTAGCATCCCACAACTAACCATTGCTGTATTCTTTTCTACTGCAGCAATCATATTGTAGAAAGGTTTTACCTTACACTCTATTTAATTATTTCAGGCTAAAAGTGTTTAAAGGGAGTTTTTTTTTATTGTTAATATGCAATTCAACACCAAGTCAAATCTATAAAATCAAATTTGCCAGACTTCACTGTTTTTATTCAAGGGCTACTAAAAATGAACTATATAACTTTTCAGTGAAAGCTTTTTTTATTATTTAAATTCAAACAAAAAAATGTTTTTACAATAACAATAAATAAACACTGTTTTATCTATCACAGGCCGTCTCCTTTAGCAACAACGCATGACCGTTAGTGGCCAAATAGTGTTCACCATCCCAGATAGCAAACAGTCATTGAAACTTAAATCAACATTCCATCGAACTCTGATGTTGATTCTATATCATTTTGCACCCTGTTTTAATATTGAAACAACTTTGAGATCCTGTCCATAGATCAACAGAATTTAAGCCATAGAAAATGATTGCCAGGCATACGAAAATGTAATGCCCTAAATTAAATAACTTATAATGAATATGCTGCTTTATCTACAGCCAGGATGTTAAAATGTGATGGAACATTTGAAAGCTTGTATGCCTATAGCCTAGCCTAAAACACTCACCACACCACACTATTTAAGGTAAAAACAAATTCATTTTATTAGCCTCTTATTTCATTATTAGTCCTCTTTAGCCTATTTACAGTTCATGGTCCTCTGATGTCTGACTGGTTTGTCGTCCAGTCCCTCCTGCCCGGTCTGACACATAGTGCAGCCACTTTTGCACAGCCTGGGCAAAAGTAAATTAGGTGATGGCGGCTTTCTCCATCTGCTGTGTAAGAGCATCTAAAACAGAAAATACAAGCACAATGAAAAAATTAGCCTTTAAGTTAAACAGAACACCCACATACATGTATGCACACTTGGAAACAAATTTAGTAGCCTAGGCCTAGGATTTTTCAATGATCAGATAAGGCAATTTGTCCAGTGTTGTAGGCTAGCCTATCAAGTTTTCCCTACATTCAAAGCACTTTTCAAAATTGCCCAAGAACATGTGCATGGGTTTATTCGAATTAAAGGGAGGCAAAAGGATCAGCTTGCAGTGACACCTTTCGTAAGGAAAATTTCGGAGGCCTCCCCCCCAGGACACACCCCAACACGCAAACGCACACGGACAAGAAGATGACCTTTTTACTTGCTTCAGTCCCTCCTGCAGCTGACCTCTTTCTTTTTTCCGTCTCCGCCTGGAATTCTCCTCTCTTCAAACACATTACAACACCATTAGAGCAACAAATACAGTCATATCCAAACAATGCCTTGCCAAACATCAGTTCAAAATAGATTTTTATGCTAAGACTAGCGCTAGCTAACATTAGCTAACATGACCTAATTCTAAAAGTTGTCCTCAGCAAAATCCAAAAGCTATAATGCAACTACAAATGGAAACTAAGTCATATCCAATCATTTCCTTGCCAAACATCATTTCCAACAGGATTTGTTTCATATTCTAAGACTAGTTACTGCTAGCTAACATTAGCTAACGTTAGTTAACATTAGCTCAGGAATTAAAGTAAAAAAAAAAATCTTTTGACTGAACTTTTTTTCAGGCCAAGTCATAAGCGATCGCGCCCTATTGTTTTATTTATTTAACCAGGAAGAGACTCATTGAGATTAAAAATCTCTTTTTCAAGAGTGTCACATACATAGACACATACAGTACATACAAACACTAAATACACAAAAACACTAAAAACAACTGAAACAGCAAATCCATCAAAGTCCACCAGAATCCTATCCTAAACATATCAGGCTAAACATCTGCAGCCAGACGTGGCTGCCTCCAAGTCAATCAACATCCTCTTAAAAGCGACCAATGATACCAGCTCAGTGAGTTTCATGGATTTCTGGAACTTGTTCCATGTAGAGGGAGCAGCAAACTTAAAACGCCTTTTTCCTCAGCTCAGTTCTAACCTTTGGAACAGACAGAAGGAAAAGATCCTGGGAACAAAGATTGTGCCGGTACTATTTACACTGATATAGGTCAGAAGGTAGGATGGAAGTAGACCTAAAATAGCCTTGTAGGCTATATGAAGATATGCCAGTGTTGAAGTCTCCGTGTTGATAAAAAAGGCCATCCAACACGTTCATACAGTTCACAATGGTGAATGAGGGCTTTCATACCAGTTATGAACCTCAGAGATCCATGGTATACAGTGTCCAGTACATGTAAACTTTGAGATGAAGCATGCATGTATAAAACATCACTATAGTCAAGTACAGTCGCTGGCAGCGACCAGCCCCTTTCTAGATTCGAACGAAAGGCAGGATTTGATTCTGAAATAAAACCCTAGTTTAAATTTTAATCTTTTTGCTAGCTTCTGAATATGAAGGGTAAAAGAAAGAGATTCATCAATTAAAATACCAAGATATTTGTACTTAGAAACACATTCAATTTTCATACCCTGGGAAGTGAGGATTGAAGGAAGATTTGTTTGAGATTTGGAATTTGAAAAAAGCATGATTTTAGTTTTTTCTGCATTTAAAATAAGTTTTAAATCATAAAGATTCTGTTGAAGCGTGTTAAAAGCAAGTTGTAACTGGGAGAGGGCCTGGTCTGCGGTGGGTGCTGAGCAATACAGTACAGCAGGGTCATCAACTACATTTTTCCAAGGGCCAGAATTTTTCTAAGCAGACACTCTGGGGGCTGGACTTTCAAATAAAGAAAATAAAATTAATTTATACCTAATACGCCTATTCTTGTTCGAAATGTTCACTTTCTTGCTGAATTAATGCTATACAGTACAGGCCAAACATTTTGACACACCTTCTCATTCAATGCGTTTTCTTTATTTTCATGATTATTTACATTGTAGATTCTCACTGAAGGCATCAAAACTATGAATCAACACATATGGAATTATGTACTTAACAAAAAAGTGTGAAATAACTGAAAACATGTCTTATATTTTAGATTCCTCAAAGTAGCCACCCTTTGCTTTTTTGATAGCGCTGCAAACCCTTGGTGTTCTCTCAATGAGCTTCATGAGGTAGTCACCTGAAATGGTTTTCACTTCACAGGTGTGCCTTGTCAGGGTTAATTAGTGGAATTTTTTCCCTTATTAATGGGGTTGGGACCATCAGTTGTGTTGTGCAGAAGTCAGGTTGATACACAGCCGACAGCCTGTTAGAATTCATATTATGGCAAGAACCAATCAGCTAAGTAAAGAGAAACGAGTGGCCATCATTACTTTAACAAATGAAGGTTAGTCAGTCCGAAATATTGCGAAAACTTTCAATGTGTCCCCATGTGCAGTCGCAAAAACCATCAAGTGCTACAACGAAACTGGCTCACATAAGGACCGCCCCAGGAAAGGAAGACCAAGAGTCACCTCTGCTGCTGATAAGTTCATCCGAATCACCAGCCTCAGAAATCGCAAGTTAACAGCAGCTCAGATTAGAGACCAGATGAATGCCACACAGAGTTCTAGCAGCAGACACATCTCTAGAACAACTGTTAAGAGGAGACTGCACGAATCAGGCCTTCATGGTCAAATAGTTGCTAGGAAACCACTGCTAAGGAGAGGCAACAAGCAGAAGAGATTTGTTTGGGCCAAGAAACACAAGGAATGGACATTAGACCAGTGGAAATCTGTGCTTTGGTCTGATGAGTCCAAATTTGAGATCTTTGGTTCCAACCGCTGTGTCTTTGTGCGACGCAGAAAAGGTGAACGGATGGATTCTACATGCCTGGTTCCCACCGTGAAGCATGGAGGAGGAGGTGTGATGGTGTGGGGGTGCTTTGCTGGTGACACTGTTGGGGATTTATTTAAAATTGAAGGCATACTGAACCAGCATGGCTACCACAGCATCCTGCAGTGACATGCCATCCCATCCGGTTTGCATTTAGTTGGACCATCATTTATTTTTCAACAGGACAATGAACCCAAACACACCTCCAGGCTGTGTAAGGGCTATTTGACCAAGAAGGAGAGTGCTGTGTAGATTGACCTGGCCTCCACAGTCACCGGACCTGAACCCAATCGAGATGGTTTGGGGTGAGCTGGACCGCAGAAGATCATGAATAGCAGTGGCCCCAAGACTGACCCCTGAGGCATGCCTTTTGTTATTTTGAGATAGCAAGAAGTGCTGCCCTCCGCCTGCACACACTGAGTTCTGTCTGTAAGGTAATTAACAAACCATCTGACAGTTTGTTCACAAAGCCTAGCC
The DNA here is from genome assembly GCF_010015445.1 of Perca fluviatilis. Classification (NCBI taxonomy): domain Eukaryota; kingdom Metazoa; phylum Chordata; class Actinopteri; order Perciformes; family Percidae; genus Perca; species Perca fluviatilis. The sequence continues at coordinate 8,956,097 of NC_053134.1, forward strand.
CTATACAGTCTCTGCTTAAGCACTATGTGGTCCACTGTATCAAATGCCTTTGAAAGGTCAATAAAAAGGGCTGCACAATGCTGCTTATTGTCCATGGATTCAACAAAATCATTTAAAACCTTAAGAGCTGCTGATGTTGTACTATGCCCTTTTCTAAAACCAGATTGGAAGTCAGATAACACATTATAACTGTTGAAAAAATCCTTTAATTGATCACTACAAAGGATTCTAGAACCTTGACCAGGACAGACAGTTTAGAGATCGGTCTGTAGTTATTTAAGATGGTAGGGTCACCACCTTTTAGCAGGGAAACCACAAAGGCTGATTTCCAGATGGGAGGAATGACATTTGTGTTCAAACACAGATTAAAAATATTAGTTAAGGGCACGGAAATAAAATTTCCTGCTAGCTTTAAAAAGTAGGGATCCAGTTTATCAGGGCCTGCGGATTTTGTTGTGTCCAAATGCTTGAGGGCTTTATTTATGTCTGAAACTGTGATAGGACTGAAACTAAAAGACTGACTAGAGGGAGCTAGACCAACAGTCTCAACTGTAGAAGAACACTCATGTTGAGGACTGAATGACTCATTCAAAAATGCAGCATTTTGGCCTTGTCCGTAAAAAAATGTTTTTACAATAACAATAAACACTGTTTTATCTATCTCAGACACATCTGTGCCTTCTCTGTTAGCAACAACGCATCCATGATGGCTAGAAGCCAAATAGTGTTTACCATCCCAGATAGCAAACAGTCATCGGAACTTAAATCAACATTCCATCGAACTCTGATGTTGATTCTACATCATTTTGCACCCTGTTTTAATATTGAAACAACATTGAAATCCTGTCCATAGATCAACAGAATTTCAATGGTAAGTCATTAAAAGTGAAACCAAAATAGGCTATTAGACTGTCTGTGTGTCATAGCACAAACACGATTGACCCTCTTACACAACGGTTCGAGATAATGACAAATAGTATATTGCATGATTATTAGGGCCCGAGCGCCGACAGCGGCAAAGCCCCTATTGAAACTGAAGGAATTATTATTTTCAAATTAATTGCCTTTTTGAGGGGCTTAACATATTCAAAAACTCACCAAAATTGGCGGTCGCATCAAGTCTGGTGAAAATTTACGTATTTTAAGGGTTTCGGGAATAGGCGCGCAAAAATGGCTTGCTTGCTTGCCACTACAAAGTTAAAAAAATTGAGCCCCTGCAGTGCATTTAACGTAGACTCTCGAAACTTGGTACACATATGTAGCATGTCAGGATGTACAAAAAAACGTCATTGGAGCCATACCCTAAACCCAACAGGAAGTCTGCCATTTTGATTTCAAAGTTCGAAATTAGTGCGATTTTGGCCATTTCCACATGTCATACTTTAACGAACTCCTCCTAGAAATTTCATCCGATCAACTTCAAATTCGGTCTGTGCCATATTAAGAGGTTAAAGATGAAAAGTTGTTTTCGTCATAGGGCGTGGCCGTGGCGGGGTGGCCAATTTGTGTGTTTCGCCATTGAAACAGGAAATGGGTGTAACTTGAGTGTACATTGTCCAACTGGCTCGAAACTTTTCAGGATTCATAAGACTCCAACCCTGACGACATCTTCAGGCCGATATTGGCTCAAAGTCATAGCAACTAACTTTTTGTCAGACGGTGTGGGCGTGGCGGCCATTTTGAGTGTTTAGCGATGAACAAAGAAGTTGTTGTAACTTGAGTGTACGTTGTCGTATCTGCCTGAAATTTCTCACGTTTGACAAGGGTCCAGGCCTGAGAACACCTACAGGCCAAAATTGACTTTTGGTCTTAGCGCCCCCCGCTGGCAACAGGAAATGCGCCTAATATGACAAACATCATCCGATTTACATGAAACTTATAATGTGGGGTCTACATGTGATACTGAGCCGCCCCCTATACTTTAAAGGGGTGATAGAATGTTTATATAGGGTATTTTACACTGTTCCTTAAGGTCTCCTAATGGGGTATGTAACATTGGTTGGGCTGAAAATTGCCCGAATGCTATTTCATTAGGTCCTTAACTACCCTGTGAATATGGCTCTATTTGGAACAAATATGGTATGCTAATGAATATTCAGAATGAGCTACGCGCTGATTGGTTTGAGCAAACTACATAGAAACATATGGGAGACTCGGCAGCAGGCCTCATATTTACACTGCAAAGTTATACATTGTTTGTCGGGCTATTTCGTTATTAAATTCACTTCTGAGACTTTTTTAAACGAGAAATCAACTATATAAAGCTGAAATATGGGCCGTTTTACGAAAATTGATGGCTAATTGCAAATTTGGTAAGACTGTGTGTCGGAGTTCAGCCGCTGGTGCTGCCTCGCCGCCCGCTGGTGCTGCCTCGCCGCCCGGCCTGCCTTCTAGTTACCCTCTAAACTGTCATTATTCAACTATGTCAAGGTAAAATCAGTTTTGCATTCTATCACCCCTTTAACCATGCCCACTTACTCAGGCCATGGCCCATTTCATAACATATGAGTCGTTTAAGGTAGAGTCTTGGGTGAGGTGTCAATGCACTCAGCACAGTTCATTTTTAATTGGTGATGGTTTGACCCGCCCCCTAAGCTTTAGCCACGCCCCCCTTTCATAACATTTGAACCGTTTAAGGTAGACCCTTGTGTGAGGTATTATTGAACTCAGCAGAGAGTTCCTTCTTCATTGGTGATTGTTTGGCCCGCCCCTCTGTGCTTAGCTGTGATGGCGCACGCGGGCCACACAGCCATCTTAAAAGCGCTTACCAGTGTTACGGAGTCCACACCCTGCGGTGCTGAAAGGATCGTTGAATAACAGATACTTTATAGGGTGGTGGCCCAAATTGGACTCTACCAATGTTTGTTATGTCAGGGGTTAGTTTTTTTCTTAAATATTTGATTTTGTTTGTATTGTATTTATAATTTATTCAGTTATTAATTATGAGTATATTTTTTGGTAAGTTTAATTTTCTTTTGTATTTTGTATTATATATAGTATTGTTATTCCCGTTTAATCTAGTTATATTTGTATGTATGGTCAGTTGTATTTTGTTGTTGTTTGAGCTTAAGTTTGTTTGTTTGACCTCTTTTCCCAAACTTTATATATATTTGTTGTAATGATTTGTGTAAAATAAAAACCTTTTTTGAAATTTCCTTGTGACTCCTCCTGCTTGATGCTTGGTTCATATGGTGCAGTGGTGGGATACCAGTTGAGGAGTACAAGTTTTTTTTCATTTGGGTTTCCTCCATTTTGTGAAATACGAGGAGGGAGAGGGAAAGAGGCGGTCAGACAGAGAATAAGAAGACTGAGTTAACTCATACAGCGAGGACCTGGTGATGAAGACACAATGGCGGAGGAAGTACTAAAGACATCAAGTACTGAGGATAAGATGCACAGAGCCAAGCTGAGTGACCTGGCAGGGATTATCCAGTATTTGTGGGTCAACAGGAGGCCCGGAAGAAAAGGAAGTGCATGCTGACGCAGAACACCAGTTCAAGGCACTACAGCATCAGTTGCCTTCTGCAGCAAGAGGTCGAGGATCGTACATCTCAATCCACGGCTGCTTCCACAGTACTGGTCCGTGAGGAACAATTTGAATGAGAACCATCCAAAGCTCAAGCCTCACCCGCTGCAGAGTCGTACCCACGATGTTTCAGAGATTTTAAATGAAAAACAAAAATGATATTGAACATTTAATTATTTTGGAGGATTGAGTAATGGTAAAGTGTTTTCCTCCTTCTCAGGATGTGATATGGATGTAATAGTATGATAAAGACAATTCTAAATAACCGGTTGAGTGAAGACATTTGTGGAGGTTAGTAATAACAAGAAACCATAAATAGGAAAAGAAGTGGGAAGAATGGGCGTGTGTTGTGCGAAGTTGGGTGTAAACACATAATATACCTCAATTTGTTTTTGTGAAATATTAAATTGCAAAAATAGTTGGATGTGTTGTTCACCATGTTAACCCTAATATCAAATGTGGTGTTAAAATAATGGGGTACCATGTACGTGTAAGGATTGTACAGCCTGTACAAGGTGTGTGTTTATTTAATTATCTGTTGATGTGATTATACTTATTCTTATTGCCATATTATGACTTATGTATAGCAAATGCAGGGATCCTTTGTTCTTTTGCAGAGAGAAAGAAAGGAAGCAGGGATTAATGAGGGGGTTGTCCTCTTTTATCATCAGATGGCAGGTGATGGGTAGTGGTCCCACAGGTGCGAAGTCTTGGCCACCAATCGTGCATAAGCCATTTTACTGGCAGGTTGCAATTGCATTGAGTGGAGTCGTGTCAAAAGACATCATGCAAAATTCCCCACCAACCTCTCCGTTATAGTATTTATGGGTGTGGAAGAGATTTGTATATGGCTTCCATGTGAAGTGTTTTTTGGTGCATTTTCTCAAGAGTTGGGCTGTGAATACCACTTTTATGTTCTGACGGTAAACTCAATCCACATGCGCACAATTGTGGCTGTGTGCTTCACCTTTGCATACAGGGAGTACCCAGTTCCCAGGTTTTCTTTTGAACTACTGTATGGGCATGAGGTGAGGGGTCCTAGCCTTATTGAGGCATGGGAGAGGCTATTAATGTAATCTCACGTTGTAGTGGAGAGAAACTGCAAGAATGGGAGACTGGCAAATGATGAGGCAAAGCACCAAAGACTTGGTATGACAAGTAGCCCAGAGAGGCTTTCAACCAGAGAAGTTTTGTATGCTGCACCAGTGACAGTAAGCTCCTTGCAAAATGCAGGCTTTTAAGGTGAGAAGAAGTTGGCCCACTACCTAAGTCTCCACTCCAGACATCAGCGTCTAGTGGGTGTTCATGTGACCTCAAGGGTCCAGGTGTTCCTGATTCATTTCGTACCCTTGCAGATTGTCTTTAATGCTTAGTTACATTGTTACTGATTGTCAGTATTCGTGTTGGAAGAGTTGATTCATGTTTTTATGGGGTAACTGTGGTGAAGAAGATATTGGTTTGTATCGCTTCAGTATATCACCAAGTGCATTGGGGAGAGTTCCCATTGACGTAGGTATAAGCAACCACAGTGGTGCCCGACTCCTGGGGCTTTTCGTTTACTGTGTTGCCATTTGGGTGCTGGGTCCAACATTTCAAGATTAATGGCAGGTTTTATGATTGTTGTTTTGTGTATTTGTTGTATTACAGGGTGGAGCATTCAAGGTTGGACTAATTGGTGCAACAGAAATGTGTGGCTAGGACAGGTACTGGGTTCACCATTGGAGGTGGGTTAATTAAACCTCAGGTTCAAAAGGTCCATGCAATTGAGTCTGTCTCTCCCACAGACCAGGAAGCAGCTAAGATCTTTCCTGGGGATGGCTGGCTTCTACCATCGGTTCATCCCAACTTTTCAGCCAGGGCTGTGCTAACAGACAGGCCGGGCTCAAGATGTCTAACCAGGTCCAGTGGAAGAGGAGGCAGTGGCAGCCTTCAAGGACATTCAAAAATTCTGGTAAGAGCCCTGTTTTACATAATCCAAACTTTGAGGAACAGTTTATGTTACAGACGGATGCCTCTGAAGGAGGGGGTGGGAGCTGTGCTTCTCCAGGGACCCAAGGAGGAACGACATCCTGTGGCATATATCAGTCGGAAACTACTCCCCAGAGAGGTCCGTTATTCAACGGTGGAAAAGAAGCCTTGGCAGTCAAATGGGCCCTTGACTCCTTCAAGTATTACTTGATGGGCCGAGGTTGTCTTGGAGTCGGACCATAAGGCACTGCAGTGGCTGGAGAGGATGAAATATACCAATGGGCGGATCACCAGGTGGTACCTTGCTATGCAGCGTTCGGTTTACAGTCAGTACATCCCGGCAAGTTGAACACCACTGCAGACTATCTCTCGCGCCAGCGCTTGAAGGAGGGGGTGTGATGGCGCCAGCCGTACACAGCCATCTTAAAAGCTTACCAGTGTTACGGAGTCCACACCCTGCAGCTGCTGGGACAAAGGGGTGGCTTTGGAATAACAGATGCTTTATAGGGGTGGTGGCCCAAATTGGACTCTACCAAGTTGTTATGTCAGGGGTTGTTTTATTTTCCTTAAGATATTTGAGTTTTGTTTGTATTGTATTTAGTAATTTATTCAGTTATGTTAATTATGGTATATTTTTTGGAGTGTGTTTAGAAGTTTTTTTTGTATTTTGTAGTTTTATATTAGTAATTGTTAGTTCCTGTGTTAAATGTCTGACCAGCCAGTATAGTTTGTTTCATGTATGGGAGGAGTTGTACTTTTGTGCTATGTTTCGAGCTGTTTTTTGTTTGTTTGACCTCTTTTAGGGCCCAAACTTTATATATATTTGTTGTAATGATTTGTGGGTAAAATAAAAACCTTTTTGAAATTTCCTTGTGACTCCCTGCTTGACTGCTTGCGACATTAGCCATGCCCCCCTTTTTAATTAATGGGCACATTGGACTTTTATTCATTGAAATATGTTCTCAGGGCAGCATCGCATCTTATTGGTTCTCTCAGCCGTCCAATCAGTGCCAGCAGGAGGCAGGGCTTGGATTATTTGAAGGAGATCATTGCTTGAGATCCTTGCAAACAAAAGGAGATCATTGCAGTCAAGGTAATTTTATGTTTTATGTTGAACTATATTAGAAAATGTCAAGATATTAAAGTATTTGTATTAAAGTAAAGCTTGTTTTTCTATCAACCTGTTATTTTACTAGCTAGCTAGATAACTAATGTAGGTAAGCTAGCTCACAACATTAGCTAGCTAATAATGTAATGTTATCTTATATTCTATTAATTACCTTAGCCTGATGAAATGTGTAAGTTTTAATGGCTATGATAGCAAGTTACACTGCTCTCATTGCACCTTATGTTAGGTCTAGGGACATTTTTGCTGCGGTATTCTTGCTGCTCTCAGGGCATCTTGTCATAGCTACATGCTAGCTACATACAACAAAATTATTGTCTGCATAATTCTAATACTGCTCTTAGAGCACCTTGTATCTGCATGCAACATTCAACATGAATTGACTGCTCTTAGGGCAACTTCCCTGTATATTCTTATACTGGCTGCTCTCAGGGCACATAGTAGTCTGCATGCAACATGAATTGGCTGCTCTTGGGGCAACTTCCCTGCATATATTCTAATACTGCTATCAGGGCACCTTGTAGTCTTGCATGCAACATGAATTGGCTGCTCTTGGGGCAACTTCCCTGCATATATTATAATACTGCTCTCAGGGCACCTTGTAATATGTAAATGGAAAAACATGGATCTCAGGCAGGGCTGGACTGGCAAAATTATTTTTTTCCATTATTGTTATTATTACTATTTTGCTTAATATTGGCTTAGCACTAGCAAAAACAGTTTACTGTTAATTTTAACAATTGTAAGCTTCATATTTTGTCGCTTTGGACACAAGTGTCTGCTAAATACTATAACCATAACTATAATCCAAAAGCTACAATAAAGCTGAGAGTAGGCCTAGTATATGCCTTGGAAAAGAGCACCAATACAAGAGAAGCTAATTAAGCCATTAAAGGAACACTGATGCTTGTATCAACACTGATTTTATAGATCACACAGACCTTTCAGCTACCCAACAGGCTAACCGCTAGCATTTTCAATGTAAGCTTAAACAGACAGCCACTAACTTTAATGTTACAGCCAAACTGTTTCTACTCTCTCTTCCATCTTTTCCTCACTCGCTCACATGGCCCTGTCATGGTCACTCTCCTCATGTTGTGTCTGCTTCTCTGTATAGCCAGCCACCTCTCCTCCTCCTCGGCTTCAGGTAATGGTGATGTTGAAGCAGCTACTACAGCCCCAAACACGTCCGAAATTTTGGCACATTTTGAGGAATCCGCCTGTAGATTCTTAATATTTTTCTCCTGTAATTTATCTGCACCTCCCTTGCACTTTGGTGTTTGTTTGTCCATTTTAATGTGGATGCTAAACTTCCAGCATAACTATTACAGCTCGTGTCTCAGGGCCAGGAGGTGTGGCCATAGTGGGATTCGTAAATTTGCGGCCCGGAGCAGGGAAGGGGGTTCCTGGATTTGATTGGGTCAGGCCAGTGCCAATAAAGAAAATTAACCAATGGGCCGCTGTGAGTTCTTTATGGGCTGGCCCGGCCAAAAAATAAAAAAGGCCTATTTATAACGGCGATTCAGCCCAAAAGTGTGTCGGCCCACCGGGAAAATTCCCGGTATGCCAGATGGCTAGTCCAGCCCTGATCTCAGGGCACTTTATATGCTACTTTTTTTGTAGAACTGAAATTTGCAAACATACAACTAGTTTTGTTCTAATCCGGTAACATTCAGTTATGCTGTGTCTATTTCTGAAAAAAATTAAAATTATTCTATTTTCTTAAAGCTGTATTGTTTATATCAACTGCAGATTATGGAGCAGCTATGGATCGAGGGCATCCGAAGACAACTGAGAAAAAAAAAAAGATTCCCGTGTTTCCACAGATATCAAAATTGTTCATGCATGGGGACAAGAAGACGGAGTTTATGGAGAACTATGTAGAAGAACTACAGCAGAAAACAAACACCTTTTTCTTGGCACCAAAACAGAACAGGCCAAATTATTTTTTCCTTGTCTGTGAAAGAGGCAACAAACAGGAAAAAGCATGGGCAAGGCATGTAAAACAAGGGCCAATTCCTGTGAAGCCTATGTGTCTTTTAAATTTATAGAGGAGACAGGTTTCACTGCAGTAGTAATTCGGCAGCAATTGACACACACGGGATATGATTTGTCAAACCCTGAAGAGAGGAAGAAAAATACAATTAATCCGGAATTGTTAGGATTTGTTGAGATGTGGCTCACGCAAGGCGTATCCATATCACAGCTTGTCATAAAAAGTTGTGATTGGGCATGTAGCCGTGGTTACACCGATAAGCACGACAGGCGTTTCTTCCTAACTCCAGAAGATGTGAGGTTGGTAAAACGCCATCTCCGTATCTTCACTCTGCCGGACATTGATGATTCTGTGAGTGTGGAAAAGCTGGTGACAGCTGAACTGAAAGAAAATATTTGCTTTTTTCAACCTTTGACAAAAGACCAGCCACTGGTTATTGTTGTCCAGACACCACAACAGAAGGCTCTACTCCAAGAGAACCCCCACCCCATGGTTTTTATGGATGCCTCCTACAAAGGTTTGACATCATATGGGTATGCCCTGTATGCCCTTGTACTTGTCAATCAAACTGGAAGAGGAGTCCCATTTGCATACCTAATAATGAGCCAGGAATCCTCAGCAATAGCAATTGTGCTAACAGCCACATTGCTCTCAGCCTTGTCCGCCAGCTGGTCAATACATCCATGCAGCTGGTCCACATCGCTGGCCAGACCTTCTGACACTTGCCCATTCTAACCGACGAGCTAACGTCAGCTTGTTAGTAGCACGGTGCAAGACGTTTTGTTTTCTTCCTTTGGATGTTTAGGGCCAGAGCTTTTTCACCATGTCCACGGATTTAAGATAAAACACCATGTTGTGCCGTTATTGTCACAGCCTAGCTAGCTACATCCATGTGTCGCACACCCCGCGTCCGCGCACACTCCATGGTCAAGAGCGTAAAGAAAAACACTGAAGTAAATAGTACCTGTAGGCTACTGTCGTATTACATCCCAGTCACACGGAGTAAATTGTAAAGTCACTCACACACACATACACACACACACACACACACACACACACAAATCATTTTTTAGGACGTTACGGTATTTATTAATATTTAAGACATAATTTAAGACCTAAACGAAATGTACAACGTTGTGAAGTTATTCAAGACTTTTAAGGCCTTTTCTTTAGAATATTGAATTTAAAGGTCCCATGGCATGAAAATGTCACTTTATGAGGTTTTTTAACATTAATATGAGTTCCCCCAGCCTGTCTATTGTCCCCCAGTGGCTAGAAATGGTGATAGGTGTAAACCGAGCCCTGGGTATCCTGCTCTGCCTTTGAGAAAATAAAAGCTCAGATGGGCCGATCTGGAATCTTGCTTGTTATGAGGTCATAACAAGCAAGGTTACCTCCCCTTTCTCTGCTTTGCCCGCCCAGAGAATTTGGCCCACCCATGGGAGAGAGACATCATGGCTTTCAAACGAGAAAAGTGGCAGTTGTTCAAGGCCACACCCCACCCTCCACCTTGCCCCTCCCTCTCTCCTCCTCAATAGCTAGAGACATAGAAATGGCACATCCTAAGGAAAGCTCATTGTGGGACTGGCTCTAGTGGCTGTAATTCTGCACCAAGGCTGAATTTCGGGAAAGAGACTTCAGATACAGGATTAGGGGACCACTAAGGTCTATATAAAAGCATCCAAAGAGCACCATCGTCATGGGACCTTTAAGACTTTTTTAAGTCTTAAGACCCTGCGGGAACCCTGTTTTAGTGCATTGCTTTACACATAACGTTAATTGCATTGATTAAAAACTGTAACAATAATAGGCTACATCGGGTGGCATTGCAGGCTGTCTGTTCAAGCCATAGATGGCACCCAAATAAATGGCCTCCCCTGACAAGAGTTCGCGATAAGAAATTGTATATTAATGCATGGAAAGAACCAAGCATACACTTCTTATCTCCCTCTCGCATAGAGCTCACAATCGATCATACCCCAACAAAGTTCAACAGATTGGCCTACCTTATCAGCTGTCTCGATTGTGTCACTATAGGCCAATACTTTTAGACCGTTCTTTAGTTCTCCAGACGTGTGTTTTTTAAGTAAACGGCTAATGAGACAAGCGTGTAGCTAGCTAGGCTACAGCATTGCGAAACTCATGGCTGACGCATCTTGAGCTATCATTGATTGAGACACAGGAAGTTCTCAAAAACACTATTAGGTCTGTAAACATATGTATAACCTAATATTTGTAGTTGCCTTACAAAAAGAAAAAGAGATACAGACCCCCCCATTTTTTTCTCATCGGATCTGCATCGATCTCAGATATGGCATTTCTAAAATCAAATTGACGGAAATGCGTCGTAGCGACGGAGAATTTTAATCGCTGCGCTTCAGGTTAGATTAGATCAAGACACAGTGACAATTGACTGTTTATATACAGTATGTTATATATCTATTTGCTTTGACATTACCTGACATTCATGGAGGTGTGTTGTATTTGTTCTTTCGCTCTCATTATGTTAATGCTTTCTTTTTGTTATGTTTGTAGTGTCTTGTAAGCCCATATGGGCTTGGGCGCCTTTTGGTGCATGACACAAAAATAACGTACTTACTATGGTAATGCAGTGTAGTATAAGTAGAAAGTAGAAGAAAACTGTTTCTGGAAACAGAACTCCTGACTTATTAAAGGGCCTCTCCATCAATTTAGTACTACTCAACACTACTGTCTACTAGTCAGTAGGCCTACTGTGTTTCTGTAACTGTTTGCCATGTTACTGTGTTTGTCCCCCTACATTACAGCAATGCACACACAGCTAGAAATACAAATAAGAATCACCAGAATAGTCATTACATACATAATACAGGCATCTTATAATGTAAATGTTGATGTAAAACTGCACATTAGTTTTGTTATTATGATTATTTGTGAATCAAATAGGGGACTTATTTGGGTGTTTCGTTGGTGCTTTCTTCAGGGCTCTGAGTGTATCGGAGGTCAAAGCAGCTGTAAAAGAGGCCATCCAGCTGCAAAAGGACTTCCCAGATGTTGTTGCAGGATTTGACATGGTAAGAAGTGATCTGTCTTCTATGAACCTTCTGTTTGAGTAAACATTAAGCGGAGTAAATGGTAAGTGGAAATTGTCTTGTTTATTGTGATGATTTAATTTGCTTTTTCTTGAGCTTACGTTATGGTTTGCAGGTTGGCAGGAGGACAGGGTGGGAGGTCTCTTTGGTTCTTTAGGGAGGCACTTTCTATGCCAGCTGAACTGGGTGTCACTCTGCCATACTTCTTTCACGCAGGGGAAACAGGTGGGTGGACCAAAAGCACAACAGAGCGCTTGTCAAACGTTTCATAAATCTTTTAACTCTTCATTATACTTTGTATGCTTGTTTGCAGATGATGATGGCACCAACGTAGATCAAAACATTCTTGACGCCCTTCTGTTCAACACGACACATATCGGGCACGGCTATGCTTTGGCACACCATCCACTTGCCAAAGAGCTATCTCGGAAAAAAAACGTGGCTATGGAACTGTGCCCCATCTCAAACCAGGTCAGATAACCTATTGTCATTGGCACAATAGAAAAAAATCTGGCTGAATCCAAATACTGTGATGTGTTCAGTGTCATCATGTCAAGTCTGCAAGGGTGCTGGACCATGAGGGGATGACATTTGCTGCATTATGTAGAAGCTAGAATAGATATTCTCAGAATTAGCAGTGAAATTAAACCCTCAACTGCCTGAGGCCCCTTGTGTAGATTTGGACGGAACTCAGAACTTGCAGACTTCTCTGGAACGCGGCAATTAAGTCTGGAAGTGTGGTGAAGTCTGGACATATGGATTCAGCACCTACAGTATGCGTGTCTTCATATATAAAGTACCTGAATGTGTTTGGCCTCTGACCTCCAGGTGCTGATCAGCTCTGATGACCCGTCTCTGTTCGGCACCACGGGCCTCTCCTACGACTTCTATCAAGCCTTTGTTGGCATCGGAGGGTTAAAAGCAAACCTGGGAACTCTGAAAGAGCTGGCTCTTAACTCCATCAGGTGGGAATCAGTTTATTTGCTCTCTCTCATGTCCGTGTTTTACCAAATTACTTAACTAAAATGCCTGACTTTATTAAGCATATTTTTAGATTTTTGTCTACTTTTCAGGTTTAAAAAAAAAAGTGATATATATTCTTTGTCATACCATGAAACATTAATTTTACTATCAAGTACTGCCTGTGTACCAAAAGCCTGATACATCTTATTCATTCATCCCCCAAATTGTCCCCACCAATAATTTGATATTATTTATGTGTTTAAATCAAATATAATTTCCATCAGCTTTACAAAAAGGTAACTCCCTCATGGTTCCACTGGACCAAATTTATTTACATTCTAAATTAAATTCTTTGGAACTACTCTACGTTTGTAATTGACTGGCTGACATGAGTTAAACATACGCTGAGGTCTTTTGGGAGGATGTTCTGGTCCGATGTAGGAGGGTAGATACTGTAGGTATCTTAAAAAAAGTTTCTAATAATTTTTTTTTTTTTCTCGAAACTACAAAGTAACTTTACACTAAACTAGCCTGCTGATGAGAAGAGTCATTCAGTCTTCTGAGAAATTTTGAAAGCTGTCCAGAGGCAATCTTTTGTCTTCATAAAAAGTTTTTTTTCCACACAAAAACTGTAATAGAAAATTTTCAACAGCACATGTTTGTATTCAAAACCAAGAAAGTTAAATTTGTCAAAACTTACAAAGCCAAAACAATAAATTAAATAAAAGTAAATCACAACTTTGATTGCACACTTTGACTCTTGTGATCCAAGTCCTCTGGTGCAAAATGTAAACTCAACCAAACCCCAAAGACAAGCAGTCGTTCTTTCTCTGAGATGCAGTTTTTGTGCGATAATGGCTCAGTTACTGTTACTTGTCTTGTGGGCCATGCCCACCAGTCTTTCGGTGGTCTTGGATGAGATGTTGTATCTTCCAGCTCTGACTACTACACTGCTGAACAACAAGTTTGTAATAGCCGCCATCAGCCTTCGCAATTTCCAGGCATCTCTTTGTTTCTCTGTTCTGGATAGGTCCATCCTGGGAATTAAACACAACAACAATAAAAACATTCATTTTTCTGTAAAACAGACCAACCTCTTTGGTGTAGATTTTATATTTTAAAACTGTAATATTTACCTGTTTGAAATCCCACCCCTTTTTTTTTAAAAAAAAATTAAAAAATTAAACATAAATAAACAACAGTCTGTGTGCATGCAGTGAATCTCAAACCTGAGAAGAGTAGTAGTGGCATCCATATGCAATGGGTATGTTTCCAGGCATTGGGCCTTGGTCAATGCAGATATCTGGTGCCAGATAATTTATCAGCTGCCAACAGAAGCAGAAATAGAAAGTAACACTTTAAAGCATCCATTAGAAATAGTGGCGCAACATACATAATGTATACATAATCATCTGGTGATATAACTTCTGAGGCTCCACCCAGAACGCACTTGAAGGCTACAGACCAAAACCAACCAGGGTTCCGTGCTGACCTTCGCGGACATGGACAGATGATGAAATGTACGCTCAGGTTGGAACACAATTGGATAATTATTTTCTCTTCAGCGCTCTAAAATATATTCAAATGGAACAGGAAGGAAAAAAACCCACTGCTGACGATGGGTCATAAGTAGACATTGCGTTGGAAACCACCAGATTACATGAAAATCTTAAACCAAATACAACTGACTTGATACTATTAGATATACTGTATATTTTATGACTTGGATGATTGAGAGTCTTCAAAGAGAATCAAAAGAGAAAAATGTTAAGTGTTTGAACTTAAACCTAAACGACAGATTCTGCAGAAGTGTGACACTTGCAAATTCAGATTTCAAATATAGTCACATCTGAAATTGTTTCTACTCACCGCTCCATAACCTAGCAGGTCCTGCAGAGGGTCCAGCTGGGGGTAAATATTATCAAGATACCACTGAAAGGGCTTGCATTTAAGCTTCTCTCTCAGCCTTTTCCTCTCCGACACATCACCGATATCTATCCCGTGTTTCTGTAGGGGAAGAAACACATGATCAAAATATGTTTTGATAAGTAAGAGGGACAATGCCTATAGCATTAGTCATAAAAACACTTTTATTAGGCCTAATTTGTGTATTAAGTCATAATTTATGTGATGAATTGTGTGTCATCCATTACCTCTATGGGAAGGTTCCAGGCAATGTTGACATTGTATTTATATTCGTCCATCCACACCTCTGCCACCCTCAGTGCATTACGCTTCATCATTTCACTCAAGTCTGGAAGATAAGGCTTTTTGGCCCGTTCAATGTGGGCAATTTTAGAGCAAGGTATAACTTCTATGCTTCCTCCACACAGCCACACCTGCCAAAACACAAAGGTCAAATATTTAATATTTTCAGGGCATTTAATACACTATATGCATTATACCAGGGGACTTCAACATTGTTTAAGCCAAGGACCCCTTTAACTGGAAGAGATACGGATCAGGGACCCCCTATTACATATACTGTTTAAAATTAGTTGCATTTAAACTGGACCTACAATAACATGTAGGGCGTGCTAAAGCCTTTATACAGTACATACTTTTAGTGCATAGAATACTGTGCTATTAAAATAATTGTTGGCATGATTTTATAAATCATCTTTTAACATTAAACCTACATGTGGCACAGTGCATCCTTTTTCACAAAGAGGCTGATTTATATGTGCTAATATGTTGGATTCACGTTAAGACATTTTACATGTTGAAAAAAACTTTCAAAACATTAAGAATTTGGTGGCCCCCCTGCAGTAACTCTGAGAACCCCCTAGGGGTCCCAGACCTCTTGTTGAAGATCTCTGCATTATACCATTAGCTTAAATTAGCAGAAATCACAAAGAAACACACTGTACAGACAGGGGAACTGCAAGGGCCGTCAAAAAATATCTTCATATCACCCTCGAAGTTATCCAAAGCACAAACAAAAATGTTGACATAATGAGTGTGCTAGATAGAAAGTCAATTAGACACATCGCCTGGAGACCGTGAACGTCTGTATAAGATGTCATGGCAACAATGAAGTAGTAGTTGTTAAGATATTTCAGTCTGGACCAAAGTGGAAAACTTCCCTCTCTAGTATTATGATGGTAGCATGGTTAGAATCAGGTAAAATCAGGTAACATTTGAACAACCATTCTACATCTGCAACAAACGTGTGACAGTTCTTCAAGATGAAGTCTGCGTTTTGGACTTTAATTACAGTGTTTAAGTCACTTTAATACACCCTAAAAATCTCACCCGGATGCCGAGTTCCACATTTTCACCACCATATATTTTCATTCCACCATCAAGGCTTCCGATCTCGCCAAAGAACTTTCGATCAGCTACAAGAATACCCATTATGGAGGGGCTCCTGAAGACAGAATTTGAATAGGTAAGACTTTGAAATGAAACACCAACCACACTTCAAACATTGTCAATGCACTTTAGATACAAGAGTAATTACAGTTGTTAATGCGTCACTTTCTCAGGGTCACACGGAAAAACCTTTTCCCCCTTATATTTGTTTTCATTTGCTGAGATAATATATTTTTTCACCAGGGCCAATATTTGAGAAATACTTATTTAAAAAATATCTTATTTTAAAGCCATAAGAGATCATTTCCAGTACATGCTGGTAAATAAAAAAAAAACTGTGCACAAGTTTGCCTTCCAGAATAAGACATCGTAGGAACAAAAAGGAAAAAGGTCTGGTCACCTGAAGTAATGCCTCAATTTTGTTTAATAAAGTTCTCAATAGCTCCAGATTGAGCATATAAACAGATACCAAAATAACTATTAATTAAATGAGAGGAATGGAAGCTATCACCTGAAGAATGGTATACAATATCTGTCTGTAGGTTTTCTTGTAGATGGAGGATCTCTATGTATGCTGTTCTACTTTTATGCACACTGATATGTACTTCCACTCCGATGTTTTCCTGAAAGGAAAACTTTGCAGCTACAATATTTACTAGCGTATAAGACCCGAGGCCTGTACTACGAAGCAGGATTTGGCGTTAACGAGCTAACTTCAGGTTTAACCCAGGATTTTCTGTACTACGAAGGTGGATTAGTTGTTATCGGGTTCAATCGCCGTGGTAACTCATGCTGAACACCTAACCTGGTCGGGAGCAGGTTAAGTCGGAGATCAGAGATCAACCGGTGTTAAAGCACCGCCTACTGACCAATCAATACTCGATTGATAACGGCTTCACCGTTCTTAGAAGACCAGGCGGAGCTCGGTGCAGAGAGAGAGAGAGAGAGAGAGAGATGCGCTCATAAAAGTTAAAACATTTAGAGATCGACAACCCCGTTAACATTCCCTGATTGGTATTTGTATGAAATATATATATTTTAATGGGAGGGAATTAAATATGTGTTGCCAATGTGCACATCGGTTTGAATTATGTTTTTATATGTTTTATTTGCTCTCACGATCGCTTCCCACTGCCAGGGTTGCAACTGAAATTTTAGGCTAAAGCAACAACACTTTATGGAAAGCACAAGTGTAATTATGGTCAGATCTTGGTCCTGACTGATGAGGAAGTGATATTAATAAGCGTTGTGATTTAAACATCTACAGCGTCGGCTATTTTTTTTTTTTTTGCCAGCTTTCCTTCCTGTTTTAGGAAGCAGCGACTGTATTGCGTTATGCCTGTAAAACCGTGTCTGTGTTCTTCATATTTATGTAGAATTATAGTTTGCTCTTCTTGTTTAAAATATGCTGCTCTGGTAGATGTTTGCGATTGGTCGTGGTGCGCAAACACCGCCTCTTTTATGTGAACGCGCGCGCCGCTGGATTGGGAAACCCTGGGTTGACTGAACTAGTTGATAACCAGCGTCGTAGTACAGGTTATGCGGGACTGCGGTTGTTAGGTTAGGTGAAGCCGGATTACTGAAAGAAATCCAGGCCATGTTGATCTTGCTTCGTAGTACAGGCCTATGATTTATTGCAGAAAGCCGTTTATTGTCAGTCTGTTGACATTGTACACACATTGTCCAAGTGTTGTAAAATCATTAGTCTACATCCTTGACATTCCATTTCCAAGGTTGCTCCATTGTTGATGGAAATTCCGCCGCTTTTGTCTCATTTAGGCCGGATATCCATTGCCTTGGGCTTCCTTTGTGTTGGCATTTTAAACTTTATTTTTTATTTTTGAGGACTATGGTTAACTTTTTCTCAGAGCTCATGTTCCACCAAAACAATTTCCTTCCCGAGGCTATTTTGCAGCGGCACCATGGCTTTTTTCGTTGCTTAGCACCACCCAAGACGATTGTGATTGGTTTAAAGAAATGCCAATAAACCAGAGCACGTTTTTCTCCCATCCCGGGAATGCTGTGTGGACTTGCCAGACCCTCCTCCGTAGCGCTGTGGAGGAAGGTCTGGCAAAGCGAGACTACAAAAACATATACCATCAAGTACTTTGTCTGCACTTAATTAACCCTGTGGCACTTCTAATAGTATTTGTGTATGTATCTGCAAAACTCTGTTAGTGTTAGTAAAAAATAAAATCACAATAAATAAGGGAAATATTTTGGCGTTGGTGGAAAGTCAAAATACAAATAAGAACCGTTTCTCCTGTTTTTAAAACAACAACAATGTCTCTCTTAAAAAGGAACATGTGAGTGGTATTGATCTTATCATCCAACTCTTGGAAATTATCAAAATTCACTATCAACTATGAACTATTGAAGTGTGAAAGTATGCGTGATTTGGATGAACTGACAATATAAACTTACTTTCCAGGTTGTGAGTCGTCCTTTAAAGCGTACCACTCAGGTCTGAAGGACTCGTACATGCACCACAGAGCCCAGTTGAAGGCATCCGCAAAAGGTATATAGGGAGTTAGTGTCAGGTCATCAAAATTGACTTTGTCAAACACTGGTGTCAATATCACAGTCCGGTCCTCTTTAATCCGTGCTAACAACGGTTCAGCCCTGGACACACAGTGACAGTTTTACTTATGCTGTATGTCTTGACAAATCAGAAATAGATGATAATTATCACCACTGTAGCACAGCAAGGCAAACTAAGCTGTAACAACTCAGATCACCAACCATTGTACATGGACTTCTATGTGAGCGTCTAACATGGCCACCACGTCCCCCACAGCAGCCCTCCATCCCGACAGTCTTGCCTGGGTGAGGCCGAGCTGCTCAGAGTGCCTGACTTTCTTCACCAGGCCTGGCAACTCCTCGTCGATAGAGTTGACGTATTCATCCAGTTTCTCCATTAAATCCTCTGCAGAAAGTAAAGATGATAATCAGAGCTGTAGATTCAGTCTAGTTGGCCATGTCAATCAATCATCCAACCAATATCTTATTGTTGAACCACAAAATACCCAATCTTAAAGGATTGGTTCACCCAAAATAGTAAAACTTCACTTGAATTTGTGCAATCATGAAACAATGAAATATAATTGACAGTTTTGTGAAATATACGCTTATTAACTTAGTGCTGAGAGTCAGATCAGAAGATCAACACTCAAACACTTACAAGTTATTGGGAGTTTATTGGGTAGTTAACTATGGTGCTTTGGAGGTGCTGATACAGAACCAGGTGTTTTCAGTCTTTATGCTAAGCTAACTATCTATAGATCTTCCCATCCAAGTCTTGTGATGGCCTCAGGGTTGGACCTATCTAGTCCTTCCTTGTTACATCTGCCAATGAGGAGGTGTCAAGTTGGCAGACTGCCATGCTGGTCCCAATCCCCAGGTGGCTGTAATTCCCATTGCACAGACAGCTGGAAACCAACATCAACAGGAGAAACATACACTCCATTTTCGAACACTCGTCTACACAAAATCAGATAGATAGATAGATAGATAGATAGATAGATAGATAGATAGATAGATAGATAGATACTTCCTGCACCTGGTGTTTTGCAACATGTTTGGCACGCTGTCTTGATTATAATATTACATAAGGTATTAGAACAAACCTATCAGGGGAACATAAAACTATAAAAAAACTATTTATCAAACATTCAGCATGATTATCACTACCACATAATACAAGGGCATTATATTTAAAGGCAGCACAATAGAACTTCGGTGATCTGCTTTTAGTCACAATACTGTAGAACACCATGTTATCACACCACCAACAATAGTAAGGAAATATTATATAACAGTGTGAAAAGGGAAAAGGCTACTGCCTCAAGGTGGTACATATAGAAATGTTGTGTCAAGAGTTTTAATTAATTTCAGAAGAGCGATGGCATAATTAATGGCATTTCAATGTGTTTTTTCCTGCTAGACGAGCTGCTATTTGTGTGTAAGTGATATGTAAGCGGCTTCCACATCTCTAGTGGCAAAGGGCTAAGCAGGCTGCAGCAATCTATTCTATCAATTGAACTACACTGTAAATGTCAAGCTTGCAAAAATGCTCTTTTCCAGTATAACATTGTGATCGACTGACTGACGCACATCTTACAGTAAGGAAAACACTAGAATGAGGTGCTGAATTAGGACAAAACCGTGTTAAATAGGTTGATGGAAATGGCCACAGCAGCCTGTCACTGTGAATGACTGTCTACTACAGAATCAAAAGCTAAGAAAGTCATTTCATGAAGACATTGGTTGTTGGTCGTAAAGTTAAGGCCTTGACTTGCTTCCAGACCCTGGATAAAGTGGTGATGGAGATGAGTACCTGTGATGAGCCCCGTCCCCCCAATGGCCCGTCTCCCATAGCAACAGTATTGGGACAAAGGTGAGCACTGCAGTTTTTTAGTTTTTTTTTTAAACTCCATTATCTGCATTTGGGTGAAGAGTCTCCAAAGAAGAAGAATACCTACTTTATCAATCCCGCAAGGGGAAATTCCATTTTTTCACTCTGTTGTTAGCCCTCATGCCCTCTTCGGGCATTTTGTACATTTTTCTCAAGTATTTTTTTTTTTTCATTTTGTGATAATGTTTGCTGTGTTACTGCTTATGGCATGAAATTTTGTCAGATCCTTTCTTTTTGGTCAAAATGTTTAAATCCAGTGTTTTTTACTCTTACATGTTTTTTATACTTGATTGATTAATTTTGTACCCTCTGGACACCTTTGTGGCAAAAATGTACACGCACACAAAAACTGCTATTAAATAATCATATATCAATGTTTTTCTGCTTTTTTTTCATAAATCACTTAAAGAACTTCTAACTTGCTCAAAACCACCAAACAATAATTTTCAGGATTTTAACCCTTTAAATGCAAGTTTATTTATTTGAAGTATTTCATTATTTATTTAAAAAAAAAAAAAAAAAAAAACTTTGGTGGTGATTAGAGTCTTGGATATGTCAAAGATAAGCAACAACATTAATTTCAATGAGGAGGTGATGTGTTTGTGAGAATAAAGTCAGAATTCTGACTTTTTAACTTAAATAAAAAAAAATAAAATAAAACTCAATGTTGACAAAAAGTTTAGACAGAAGTCTAAATTTAAATTTAGACTTCTGAATTTAACCCAGAACTCAAATAATGTTTTTCACATGTGGCCCTAACCCTCTTCCGTAATTGCAAGATAGGGCATGGCATTCCCAGAGGTCTGTGCTCTGTGCTCTCAGAGTGCCCTTCTAGTTGGCTGGGTTTTCCCCGATTATTCCAGGAAACTGATGGGTCGAGCTGAGCGCCGTCAGAGATGAAACACACCTGAGCGTGCTGGGCTCAGGAGGCGCAAAATCCTCTTTCCCTAGCCCTGCTGACTTATATTGTAATTTGTCTTTCACAGTTATTCTAACACTCCTCATCACTCCCTCTTTGCATATTAAACAAAGTAAAGTTTAAAGTAAACAAGAATTGTTTACTTAAAGGGATATTTTGCCGATTTCAATCAGCGGTGTCATCTTTGTGTGTTTAGATGAACGGTGTTTGGCAGCTCGGAGCAGCCGAGGTCTGCTCAAATTTTGTAAAATACTTTTGAGCCAGGTTGTGACATTCTCAGCAAGGAAATAAATAGCATACATCCCAAACTACTCCTGATTAGATCTCCTGTCAAGATTAGTTCACATTCAAGCAAGTGCTGTTTTGGCTGGCGGACAAGTCACTTTTTTCAACTTTCAGCACTGTCAATAGAAACAGTCAGATCTCTCAGATGCAAATATCTTAAGCTATTTACATCGCTAAATACCACTAAGGGGAGGGGAGTAAATATTTTGTATAATTTTTCAAATTATTAAGCAGCAGGTCGACCTACCGTTAGTGCTGTGGTCATCCACCAGTATGATTTCTTTCAGCAGCCGAGCTGGCGTCTTGTCTATGATGCTTCGGATGGCCCTTTTGATGACAGAAAGAGCTTCATCCAGGTAGATTAACACAACGCTGATGGAAGGTAAATCCTCGGGGTACTTTTTCTCAACGCACCTGTGAGGGGAGAAATAAATTGTAGATTTTGTGTCCAAACCAATTCAATTTTTTATAAAAAAAAAAGAAATTTTAAAACTCACATTTATTCAGCCTTAAAATGTTAAGTGTACCCACTTGCTTCATTTGCACTGGAAGTAGTAGAGTTTATTTGTTCACATTAAGTTTTATGACAATATCGGTCCAAAAATAATGACACCAATATAGACGCTAGATGTAAAGCTGAATTCATATCGTTCAGATTACTTAAAGCAAAATTAATATAAATGTTGAATGGATTTGTGAAAAAAGCACTTTTAATATTTTAATCAGGTTAGAGGGGTTCCTTGTATTATTTACAGTATTAGTTTTCTGAGAATCCCTTTCTTATCCAAGCAAAATTGATATAGTAACTGAAATATCCCTGATCAAATCAATAATGAATCAAATCAAAAAGCAAATTTGATTGGGACCTTGTGTATCGGAGTCAAATCTATTCAGGACATCAGTGGCGATACCCAGCCCTGATCATAAAGGGGCTCATTGGCACTACACCGGTGTATGAACGCGGTGTCGTTTATCAGTAGGATAAGATAGGTGAGAAGGGTGGGTCAAGTGTGTTTTATGTAGGGCCCACCAGGCATGCACTCCAGGCCTGACTAATTTCATTTGTCACCATTGTGACTTTAATTAACAATGCATTTCATTTGTTTGTTTTTGTCACCATTTTGACTGATAAAGAATGCATTTCATTTAAAATAAAACTGTTGTGGCATATCACTTGGAGTATCCTTAGTTTTTGAGCGTTTTCTCTAGCTGTTACAACTTACCCCAGTATGTGTTACAACCTACCCCAGTAGTGGGGTAGGTTGTAACAAAGGACTACCTAGTATTTGTCATCATCTCACAAAGTCTGTGATATAGTTAAAGAAATTTAAATTGTTGCTATTTGTAGTAGACAAATGTGGTTACTTTTCCTAAAAGGTTCAGGACATGTAGCTAAAAAAAAAATAAAAAAAAGTTTTAGGTGCTGAAGAAAAAAAGTGTTACAACCATACCTGGTCTCCCCTAGTTTATGACTTCCTACAGAAAGTTCCAATCACCTGGTGGGCCTGGTATCCGGGAGCTCTCTGTTAAGAGGCAGCCTGTCGCTGAGGAAGGCGTTGTAGCCGTATCTCTGGAACAACCTCTCAGCCTCCTTCTGCTCCTCCTCTGATAGCGCATCACCCCACTTTCTGAACAGAGCTGAGTTCGGGTATAGCTTCCTCACAACCTTCCTCTCCATCTTCACCTCTGCATTGTTGCGTTTCAGCGGTTCCTTCTTTTCAAGTTTATTCATCAGATTGACTGTTGACAAAAGAGACTACCTGACTATTTGTTTTACCCTTTTTTGTTCTGCTATGTGCATAGTGACGGTTAAGAAAAATGGCTGATCAAAGAGGTGCCCCTCCCTGAGACATAAATACAGCATTAATCTTTTTTTTATACATATATTAACATAGTGTTTGCACATGTCACGCACAATTTGTGTCAGATATTTGCAGAACTTGATCCAGGACCTCCCAGAGTGGAACTGGCACCTCCTTTGTCACTATTAAAATCTGTAAATAATGTAGGCCTAGTTTGTCGTTTGCACTGTGCAAGAAAATAAGTATGGTCAATAATAATACCTACAATACCATTTTCAAACAATTTCATATTAAATACATATGCTTTTAAATCAAACATTATTTTCAATGGTTCTACAAAAGATTACTGCCTCACGTTCCTACTTGACGAGAAATTGTTTTAAATTTGTGTTTGTTCACATGTTTCCCCACCACTGTTGAAATTAAACCTATGACATAAGCATCAAACCCTTTATTTCCTGCATTCTGTTACATTTGTATGTACCAAAGTCTGCCTTTTCTGCATCAATTTATGGTGGACATGTCTTTATGTAAAGGAAAACATAACTCAGGCGGCAGGTGACATTATTTATAATAATATATTCAAAATATATAAAATAATGGAATAAAGTGCAGTACGGCTTTCTGTATTGCTTTCAAATATTTATTCTTCTATATCAAGTTCTCTTGTTATCCCTGTTGAGTCAACACACATGTAGGCTATGAGCAATTTTGGTCTCTTCTTTTGTGTTTTTTGTTTGAATGTAAAGGCAAACACAAGTCAAAGCACCTGCGATAGCCTCGAGCTCTCTGCTTCTGACTCACCAAAAATGCAGCAATCATATCGCTGCATGTAAAGCAGGTTGGACCAAAGTCATAGGCAATTAGAAGTACATTTTTGTAAGAATTGATTTGGTTGAAAAGTAGCCTAAAAGTTTCTTAGTCGGTCAAAAGAAATTTAATTAGCAGCTTATTTATAATCAATTGATTGTTTTATAATCAATTTTCAAGCAAAAAATTCCAAATATCTTCCAGTTTCCAATGTGAGTATTTGATTCTTTTACTTTATCATATGATAGTAGTCATATGAAACAAGGAAATGTCACCCTGGGCTCTTCCCTCTTACATTTAATTTGAAAAACAAATAATCAAAAATTGATAATGAAAATCTATTTAAGTTGCAACCCTATTTAATATACCCATTATTTTAACATCATTTTAATAATGGATTTTTTTACGTGAAGCAGGTTATATTCAACTTAAATAGCTGCACAAAAAACTATTTATTTGAAACCAAAATGTATTGCCGATTTAATCTAGACATCTACATCTTTTAACTTGCAAATCCCCAAATCCGTGCATAAGTATCTTAAAATCAAGTTTACTCTGTTGAAGCTTAATTCCGAAACATAAAAAAAAAAGGACAGAACCAGCTGTGGGCCTGAGACTCACGCAGCCTGCTGATGTCCATTTCGATCTTGTCCATCCTTGTGAGCATTCCATGATCCCTGATGGAGTCATTGTGGTGGGCCCTCTGGAGTCTCTTGGAATGGTCATAAACCTCCCTCTTTATGGAGCCCAGGTATAACAGAGCCACAGCCAGGGCAAAGACCAGAATGGATCCTTTAATCCTGCCAGATCTCATCCTGCTGCTTCTGTTCATAGTATGTGTTTTTTCTTGGCCTTGCATTGAAAGAAAATATTCCCCTGCCTTTAATGTCAGGTGCTCGCTCTTTCTCCACACCCCTAACCACACACACACACACACACACACCCACCACACCCACACACCCACACCCACACAACACACACACACACACACACACACACACACACACACACACACACACACACACACACACACACACACACACACACACACACACACACACCCTTAAGTCCACAATAGCTGGAACTGTGGTTTTCAGCCCTCACTCTGATGCTGTTTGTTCCATTCCACCAGGTGTATATCATTAGTTGTAGTTACCTGGAAAGTTAGAAAACAAGAAGTACTATGCCTGGGAACAGGAGCCATGACAGTCAAATCAGGTACATAGTTACTGTTGCTATAACAACAATGTTCAGCATGTCTGCTTATAGCCTGTCTGAAAAGTGTGCTGAGAACCAGATGCCTTTGTGTCAATAAAGCAAAATCTCATAGGATTCATCTTCTAATCCATATCATGTTTCCCTTGTATCCTATTAGCTCTCAGCTACAAGATGTCGGGAAGCATATAGAAACAAATTAAGAAAATAAACTATTGAATATTTGTTTAATAAGTTAGTTTTGTTTTTGATGAACCGGTAAAATGTCTTTTATTTCCCAATATCATTTTTTAATATACGGCCATACAGGGGCATAGCAAAAACAATTGCTGTATTGGAAAATATATATTTTTTACCACAAAGAGCAAGCTGTGCGTGTATTGAGAGGCGACCCCTATTCACTGATGCTTTTAACACAATTAATAAACCACAACTATCAGTAGAATAAGCCACCATCCACCTATTAAAAGGCCCAGTCAGGGAACAAAGAATTACTGTGATATACAGTGAAAGACTGTGATACAAATTGTGGGTCATATAGCCCAGCACTAATCAAAGTTTATGCTAAAAAAACTGGTGTTTTTAGTGTTTGTGACACAGGATAGTTCAAGTGTTCCCTTTGGCATGCAAAATATTGTATGTGGAAAAAGACACCAAGGGTAACTGAGGATATTAAATGGGGTAATAAAATTGGTCCCTCAATGACATTATCAAACACTAACAATAGAGGATCTAGACTGATATATCATACAATATAATCTAAGATCACACTCCTGATAACTTCAGGGCCTTTATTTATCAAACTGATTAGAGTAGATTAAGGATCAAAGTAGACTTTAAAATCTTTCAATTTTACTCCTGCCGCTCTTAAATTCAAGGTCTCTTAAAAGGTATAGTTGGACATTTTGGGAAATACACTTTTTCACTTTCTGACAGACAGATGAGATTGGCTCTGTCAAATGGTAACAAAAATCGGCATACCAGCTCCTCTTAACATATTTGATTTGACATTATGGACTTTACCTGAACAAGAAAAACGTGTGCGAGAATTTGTACCAGACCAAAACGTTAAGCAAGCCAAAAATTTTTGATATAAAGTATAGCAGTCAATTCTATGCCTGTTAAAATAATGTCTGTCTCATCTGCCGCTCATGGTAATCTAAAAATGCATGCAATACTTTCTGGAGACACAGCAAACTAAATTTGAACTTCTTTTAAATTTTATTTCACATATATGTACACAATATACATTGTTAGCACAACAGGAAAACAAAAGGGGAGAAGATTATGAGACTTAAAAAAGGGATTTATAATTGTCCACATTCCAGTCTTACCAACAGTTTATCCTGATGTGAACTCTCAAAAGAATTCTAAAAATACTTAGACACATTACTGTACTGATAAAGCTTGACATCAATAACATTTCAGCCAGAGTCAACAAAGCACACCCTGACAGTTGAATGAGCTTTTTACATTGTATGGTGGAAAAATATAGCTCAAGTGGCATATGTGAGACCATCATGGGAAAATATATCCTGGGAGTGACTTTATATGTATAATCGTGAAAATAGAAATGAATAATTTACAAGCATCTTTTTTTTTTTTTTAAATAAAGCTAAAAGGACAACAACAACTGACACGTACAGGGGGATCCACGGACAGGTCAGTGACTTGCAACGCTAGGATGAAGAGGTTTGACTCGAACAAGACGGGACAGTCCAAGCCGCAGACCCTGACCTGGAGACTTCACTGCTGGACTGGATGAAGTGGGACTTCCACCAACTTGAGCTGGGGAGAAAAAAAAAAAAAAAAAAAAAAAGGTAATAACATTAGCATTGGCTTGATTAAAAACATACTGCAAGCATCTCTAAAGGTTTATATGTAGCTATCACTGCGGTTGTTTACCTGGAGGGTTCCACTTGGGTATCCTGCCCCCTGCTGGGCTTAGAGATAATGCAGGTTTCGACATGGAAACCGTGGAGGATGAAGCAGGTCCTTTGGGTGCAAGTTTGGCTGTTGGAGGACTTCTCACCGGTGTGGAAGCTGCTGTGAGACAAAGTAGTTCTATGACAAATGACTAAATTAAATTACCATTACAGCCAAAAAGCTAAATCTTCTTCGATGAACTTCAGCTACGTACCCGCTGCCTGGGACTTAGACGTTGATGGTTTCGACGGTTGCTTTTCTTTTTTAGAGGCACGAGGCGTTTTGGTCTTCTCGTTCTTGGTAACTCTATCCTTTTTTTTTGTTTTGCTGACTTTCTTCACTGGGAATTCCTCATCATCGCTCTCAGCTGGTTCACTGAAATCCTCATCACTTTCTGAATCTGGAAAGGAGTTATTGTTATTTTACTGATGCAAGAAAATAAGTAATTAAACAGAAAACAAATATTTAGTGAGGGATAACAACCTGGTGTCAGTTTGGGCTCATAGTCTTCATCTTCATCCTTAAGCTTTTTCTCCTCAGCGCCTTTAGTGGCAGCCTTTCTATGTCTGGGAAGGGCAGGTGACTCTTTTTCTGATGTGATTTCATCCAGGCCTAAAGAAAACAAAACAGCCACAGAAAATGTTCATACCATTTCTATCCTTAATCTAACAAGATTAAATTCAATTTATTTAGTTAAGCATGAGGAAATTAAATGTGCAATTATAGAAAAAGGGAATCTACCGAAAACTGCCAAATCCACACTGCAGTTGGACATGTGCAAAGAAGTTGGATCTGTGTTTTCAACTACAGGAACTCTAACCTTGAGATCTCCTAGAGAAAATTAACATTCATTTAAGTTGATACATTTTTAACAATAGACTATTATATTTACGTTTTCAAGCTAAGTCATACCTTTACTGGTTGGAGACTGGTCCTTTATCCCATCTTCATTTTTAAGGAAGGATAGTGTAATGGCTGCTTCTAGATCTCTTTCGTACAACTTCACATCTAATGGTCTTCTGTGAAAAAACAGAATTAATGTTGAGAAGATTCAAACAATGCATAATGTTAAAAGAGTTTCAACGCTTATTTTACTCCTCAAATACCTTAAAAAAGAAAACAACAACTGATAGATTCATTTAAAAAAAATTTGGACTCATCCCATAAAATAAATGAATGACACATTATGGTCCACATTATCTTGTCACCTACCTGCTCTTCTGGCTCAGTGTGGATTGTGATTTTGACTCTTGACTGGAGGACTTGCTGGATGATTTCTTGTTCTCCTGTTTCACATCCTCTCTGGCCTTTTTACTGGGTGGAGCCTTCACGCAGGCAAAATCCTCATCTGTCAACATGAAGACAGAACATGGAGATATGTTAGTGGTGATAGAAGACTGAGTTTGTTACTGTATGGCTGTCTATACTAATAAGCGGTGTGCCAATTCATATCGTTCACAATAATACCAGTATAACTTTTAATATCACGATGTGAAAAAAATAATATCTTGATAAAGGCAATGTTCCCAGTTGTTGACGTAATTTCCTATTCATTTGGCAACTGTTGAGATATGCACTTTGTTGTGTTATTTATATTTTATGCAGAATTATTTGTCATATCATTAAGAATATCATTATCACAGATATACCCTGAAATATTGTGATATTATTTTAGGGCCATATCGCCCACCCCTACTGTCTATGTGTACCCCTTCATATTTATGAGCGTCACAAGTCTGCAAATGAGCTGTAACTGGCACCATTTGTTGCAGTGAGTAAACCCACAAGAATGTAACAATGCGCTGCCTGCACCTAGTACAGCTAATATTACAGACTGAGGGGAATTGTTTGATTGGGTTTCTAGGTCAACATTGCTTAAACCAATAATACCTAGAGTACTGTAATATTTGTCTTCAAGACTTGTAAAATATACATCTGTAACGTTATATGCAGCATGAATAAGAGGCCACAACTTCTCACCATCATCAAAGTCCTTTGCTTCAGAGTAACTCACAACCGTTGTCTTCCTGTGTGTCAACAGTAAGTAAACAACGTGTTAGCATTCAACAGACATTAGTTAAGTTAATCAAAATCAGGAAAAGAAAATGTCAACGAATTAGGGTTTAAAAAGGTAGCTAGTTTACAAACCTTGATGGTCGGTCCATTGCTTGTAAAATCAAGAGCTTTTTATTTAGCTAACATTAACCACTAGGTTAGCTAGCTATCTGTTACGTAAACACCGAACAAACACAAGCTAACGTCAATGTTTGTTACCTGAAGAAGCTAACCTAGCTTTAATAGTTTAAAATGCGTCCAATCATTCACCAGGTAAAATGTGTACTATCTAACTAACATGTTAACTATGCTATCTATATTAATTATTAATGTTAGTTTTGTTACACAAGACCCAAGTGAAGCGCTTCTCTTCTGCTTTCAACCTTAAACACTGTCTATGTTTTCAACCAGCCCGCCTGAACCGAGGAGAAGTGACGTTTTGTTGACGAATTTGACGAATACCGGGCAGATTCGTACCGTGGTAAAGTTGGTTTTATATTGGACGTTGGATATTCGACACATTCGAAAAATCTATTATGCAGCTTACGCTTTCAACCTATTCATGTCAAACCACTTGTGATGAACTCAGCTAACCACCCTACACATTGCACAAAGCTTCTTTTTTCAAAAAACTCATCCTTTAATTTTTTAAATATTTTTTTATGTAAAAGAATGCTTTAAATCTATTATGCAGCCTGTCCTTTTGACCTATTCAGGTCAAACCACTTGTGATGAACTCAGCTAACCACCCTATACATTGCACAAAGCTTATTTTTTTAAAAAAAACATCCTTTAATTTTCTTTATATTTTTTTATGTAAAAAAATGCTTTAAGTCTATTATGCGGCCTGTCCTTTTGACCTATTCAGGTCAAACCACTTGTGATGAATTCAGCTAAGTCCCCTACACATTGCACAAAGCTTCTTTTTTTAAAAAACCCATCCTTTAATTTTTTTAATATTTTTTAATGTAAATAAATGCCATAAATCTATTATGTGGCCTGACCTTTTGACCTATTCACGTCAAACCACTTGTGATGAACTCAAATAACCCCCCTACACATTGCACAAAGCTTCTTTTTTTAAAAAACCCATCCTTTAATTTTTTTTATATTTTTTAATGTAAATAAATGCCATAAATCTATTATGTGGCCTGACCTTTTGACCTATTCACGTCAAACCACTTGTGATGAACTCAACTAACCCCCCTACACATTGCACAAAGCTTATTTTTTAAAAAACCCATCCTTTAATTTGTTTTATGTAAAAAAATGCTTTAAATCTATTATGTGGCCTGACCTTTCAACCTATTCAGGTCAAACCACTTGTGATGAACTCAGCTAACCACCCTACACATTGCACAAAGCTTATTTTTTCAAAAAACCCATCCTTTAATTTTTTAAATATTTGTTTATGTAAAAGAATGCTTTAAATCTATTATGCGGCATGTCCTTTTGACCTATTCAGGTCAAACCACTTGTGATGAACTCAACTAACCACCCTACACATTGCACAAAGCTTCTTTTTTCAAAAAAACCATCCTTTAATTTTTTAAATATTTGTTTATGTAAAAGAATGCTTTAAATCTATTATGCGGCCTGTCCTTTTGACCTATTCAGGTCACACCACTTGTGATGAACTCAGCTAACCACCCTACACATTGCACAAAGCTTATTTAAAAAAAAACAACCATCCTTTAATTTTTTTTATATTTTTTTATGTAAAAAAATGCTTTAAATCTATTATGCGGCCTGTCCTTTTGACCTATTCAGGTCAAACCGCTTGTGATGAACTCAGCTAGGTCCCCTGCACATTGCACAAAGCTTATTTTTTTTAAAAACCCATCCTTTAATTTTTTAAATATTTTTTAATGTAAATAAATGCCATAAATCTATTATGTGGCCTGACCTTTTGACCTATTCACGTCAAACCACTTGTGATGAACTCAACTAACCCCCCTACACATTGCACAAAGCTTATTTTTAAAAAAAACCCATCCTTTAATTTTTTTTATGTAAAAAAATGCTTTAAATCTATTATGTGGCCTGACCTTTTGACCTATTCAGGTCAAACCACTTGTGATGAACTCAGCTAACCCCCCTACACATTGCACAAAGCTTCTTTTTTCAAAAAACCCATCCTTTAATTTTTTTAATATTTGTTTATGTAAATAAATGCTTTAAATCTATTATGCGCCTGTTCTTTTGACCTATTCAGGTCAAACCACTTGCTGATGAACTCAGCTAAGTCCCATACACATTGCACAAAGCTTCTTTTTTTAAAAACCCATCCTTTAATTTTCTTAATATTTTTTTATATTAAAAATGTCATAAATCTATTATGTGTTCTGACCTTTTGACCTATTCACGTCAACCACTTGTGGATGAACTCAGCTAACCCCCTACACATTGCCAAAGCTTCTTTTTTCAAAAAAAACATCCTTTAATTTTTAAATATTTTTTAATGTAAATAATGCTGCCAGAAATCTATGCGGCTGACCTTTTGACCTATTCAGGTAAACCACTTGTGATGAACTCAGCTAAGTCCCTGCACATTGCACAAAGCTTATTTTTAAAAGAAACATCCTTTAATTTTTTATATAATTTTTTTATGTAAAAAAATGCTTTAAATCTATTATCGGGGGCCCTTTTGACCTATTCAGGTCAACCACCACTTGTGATGAACTCAGCACTACCACCCTACACATTGCACAAAGCTTATTTTTTCAAAAACCCATCCTTTAATTTTGTTTTGTTTTGTCTTTGTGCAATGTGTAGGATGGTTAGCTGAGTTCATCACAAGTGGTTTGACGTGAATAGGCCGAAAGGTCAGGCCACATAATAGATTTATGACATTTTTAATATTAAAAAATATTAAGAAAATTAAAGGATGGGTTTTTTGAAAAAAGAAGCTTTGTGCAATGTGTAGGGTGGTTAGCTGAGTTCATCACAAGTGGTTTGACGTGAATAGGTCAAAAGGTCAGGCCACATAATAGATTTATGACATTTTTTAATATTAAAAAATATTAAGAAAATTAAAGGATGGGTTTTTAAAAAAAAGAAGCTTTGTGCAATGTGTATGGGACTTAGCTGAGTTCATCACAAGTGGTTTGACGTGAATAGGTCAAAAGGTCAGGCCACATAATAGATTTATGACATTTTTTAATATTAAAAAATATTAAGAAAATTAAAGGATGGGTTTTTAAAAAAAAGAAGCTTTGTGCAATGTGTATGGGACTTAGCTGAGTTCATCACAAGTGGTTTGACCTGAATAGGTCAAAAGGACAGGCCGCATAATAGATTTAAAGCATTTTATTACATAAAAAAATATAAAAAAAATTAAAGGATGTTTTTTTTTTTTAAATAAGCTTTGTGCAATGTGTAGGGTGGTTAGCTGAGTTCATCACAAGTGGTTTGACCTGAATAGGTCAAAAGGTCAGGCCACATAATAGATTTATGACATTATTTAATATAAAAAAATATTAAGAAAATTAAAGGATGGGTTTTTTTTAAAAATAAGCTTTGTGCAATGTGTATGGGACTTAGCTGAGTTCATCACAAGTGGTTTGACCTGAATAGGTCAAAAGGACAGGCCGCATAATAGATTTAAAGCATTTTATTACATAAAAAAAAATAAAAAAAATTAAAGGATGTTTTTTTTTTTTAAATAAGCTTTGTGCAATGTGTAGGGTGGTTAGCTGAGTTCATCACAAGTGATTCGACCTGAATAGGTCAAAAGGTCAGGCCACATAACAGATTTAAAGCATTTTTTTACATAAAAAAAATTAAAGGATGGGTTTTTTTTAAAAAATAAGCTTTGTGCAATGTTTAGGGGGGTTAGTTGAGTTCATCACAAGTGGATTGACGTGAATAGGTCAAAAGGACAGGCCGCATAATAGATTTAAAGCATTTTTTTACATAAAAAAATATAAAAAAAATTAAAGGATGTTTCTTTTTTAAAAATAAGCTTTGTGCAATGTGTAGGGGACTTAGCTGAGTTCATCACAAGTGGTTTGACCTGAATAGGTCAAAAGGTCAGGCCGCATAATAGATTTCTGGCATTTATTTACATTAAAAAATATTTAAAAAATTAAAGGATGTTTTTTTTAAAAAAGAAGCTTTGTGCAATGTGTAGGGTGGTTAGCTGAGTTCATCACAAGTGGTTTGACCTGAATAGGTCAAAAGGTCAGGCCGCATAATAGATTCAAAGCATTTATTTACATAAAAAAATATTTAAAAAATTAAATTTGGGGTTTTTTGAAAAACGAAGCTTTGTGCAATGTGTAGGGTGGTTAGCTGAGTTCATCACAAGTGGTTTGACATGAATAGGTTGAAAGGGCAAGCTGCATAATAGATTTTTCGAATGTGTCGAATATCCAACGTCCAATATAAAACCAATTTTACCACGGTCAGATTCGTTTACTAGGATATGGCTACATATCATCTTTATGGCTCTTCTAAAGAAAATTCAGACAGAAGCAAACATTGGTAACTGGTATATGACTTGGTGTTCAAAATGGGTAATTACTCAAGTGACACTCATTTTATATAAGAACGTGTCGAATCTGCTTCTGTTAAATACATTGAAGTTATTTATTGCTAGCTAGATGAATGGACTGTGCTAACCGTTGGAGTGCTCAATCAGTGCTCATTCTATTTGGTCAGTAGCGTTAACTTTGTTTTTGGACATTAGATATAAAGAAAGTATAACATATGTAAGTATATGGAGTCTTAATAGTTAGTGTTTGTTAATAATATTATCATGAATGTTGCTGTGTTATGGCTGTGTCAACAAGTGTACTATTTAGTTAGTGATCCCATACAGATACAGGTAGCTAGCTAACGTAAACGTTAATATTTATATTAAATCATAGTGAAGTATGACACAAATAACATTAATAATTGTACTGATAAATTAAAACAAATCAGATTGCAGATAACGTTAGTTAAGCTAGCAAACAACTTTAATTTGCCCTCAAACAACTTCAGTAAAATATAAACAGCTACAATTACTGTAATTGCTACACCACAAAAACAAATAAAACCATTTTTAAGAAAAAGGTAAAAAGTTAATAACCTTAGTGAAATATTAAGGGGCTGCAACTAAAAATTACATTAATTATCTGCTAATCCTATATATTATATTCTTACTATATAGTATATATTTTTATTTTTTCACTGTTTTCATTTGAATTATTATATTTCCTTATGCCTGCCCTCTGTGAAGCTCTTTGTAATGGCTGATTTTGATAAGTGCAATCTAAATAAACTAAATTATATGATTATTATTATTATTATTATTATTATTATTATTATTATTATTATTATCATCTGCTTCCTACTTACTATAGTTTGGTAATGTGATTGCAACTTACTTTACATCAGAGCCTGACTGTTGAGTATTAATTTACCACAGATATATTCAGATATATATGGGCATATATGTTGGCTGATAAGTAAAAAGACATTTCTGTCATAAAACGCCAGATATACTTTAATTTTGAGGTCATTTAGAAACCGTGTCATTATTTCACAGTTTGTCCAGCAGAGAGCACGCACAGCAAGTTTATTTTTGCATCTGTATAACTCAAGGCAAGTTTATTTATTCATACACAGAGGCAGTTCAGGGTGCTTTACATAATGAAGTTAGGTAATAGAAACACAGGTAAGAGAAATAAAAGTGCATAGAACTTATTTTTACAAACACAAGTGAAAAACTCAGTACGTACTTGGTCACATTGCTTATCAAAGGTATTTGTTTATGGTATGTGTTTATGTTAAAAAAACAAATAGCAGATTTATTATATAATATATATATATATATATATATATATATATATATATTTATATATATTATATATATATATATATTATTAAACTATCAGTATCTGCCTCAAGAATCCACTATTGGTCATACTCTACATACATGATTAGCTTTGATTACATGTGTCAAACTTAAATCAGCTGTTCAGACTCCAGTATTTATTTCAGTAAATGAATGGTGAGGATAACATGTGCTAGCTGGTGTCTTTGTGCTTCCTGTTGTTTTGAGTAAATATTTCCTCTTGCCAGTTAAAAAAAGGGACATTTTGAGACAGAGCATGCCAAAGAGAGTCTGAAGTAGTTACTCATCCCACACCTACAGCACCAGGCTGCCAAACCCAAGTTTGCATGAGTGAACATGTAGGTGTGTGGGGGCTCAGGTTGAAGAAAAAAAAAAAGAAACATAATTTACTTAAAAAATATATTTAGAGATTTAAAAAAGAAATACATGATATTTATTATTCAAACTATACAGTGTATCGAGGTGTCAAATAGTATATTAATATGTATGCTACTACTACTGTATATCAACGGTCCTCTTTCAATATAGCCTACATGCAAATATATCTTTCCGTGCAGTTTTTATAGATTTCAAATAAACTCCAAACTATGTTCTAATATTAAAGTGAAATGTGTTTTTTGTTCAATATGGATACTTGCTGTGGCTCTTATACAGATTTGATCATTGGATTGCATTTCACATTTTACTCCTCATAAGATGATGTATATTTTAAATGGAACAAACTGATAAAATAATGAAAAAGCACTGACGTGCTGATTTTGTGAGGACATTTCTGTGTCTCCATTTGCAGGCCACAGCAGTTCCATTTATACCCATGTGAGAGTTCAGCCAGCTGTCCAGCAGATGGCAGTAGGAGTCTGATGCTTGAGGCCCTTAGATCACAGAGGTACAGACACTGACCTGCTATTGACATGAACATGACATGTCTACAGCCACCCAGTCGCCCACTCTCAGGGCGGAAGCAATCCCAGCTCCCTCTGAAGTGCAGTAAAAGGGAAATCGCTCAGTTTTTACTGCACGTCTAAGAGAGCACCAGCCGTCCCTAAGGGTTGTCATTTTCCAATTTGTGAGTGGGTGGCTGTCGGCTGCGGTTTGTCACACAGTGGACCTGGACTGAGACGTTCAAGGGTGTGATGGTCCGTGTCTTCGGACCCAGACAAGGGAGGAAGACTTGCAGCCGTGGGGCCAAAGGTTCCTGTGGTCACACATTCCTAAACTCCTCCAGCGCTGCCTACAGCTATGACTAAAATATCAGATCCAGTCATGCAAACACTGCGGTCACAACATCACGTTTCCATTCACACATATTGATGTTTACGTTGTGCTCCTGACTAGATTGTTGTCCTAACCACCTGAGAAATCATTATGCCCTTTTTTTTTTTTTTCTTAAGATTATTTTTTGGAAATGTTAGGCCTTTATTTATATAGGACAGCTGAAGACATGAAAGGGGAGAGAGAGGGGGAATGACATGCAGCAAAGGGCCGCAGGTCAGAGTCTACCAGGTGAGCTACCCAGGCGCCCAGAAATCATTATCTCTTTGCTTAAGGTAATCATGAGGTGACAATTCCATGTATCTGGCACTTCTCCATGGATACATCTCTTTTTAACTTAGTACAGGAAATTATTTTGGTTTATGTTGCTGGAGTGAAAATTGCACCGCCTCTTAATGTATGTACCCAAACAAAGGCACGTGGAGAACACAATGTACGTTTCACTTCACTAAAAGTAGACATACCCTCCTTGTTTAAGACTCTGGTAAAAGGTGCATACTGAAAATTGTCCTGCGTTAAAAATATTTAGGTATGTTATGGTAAATGTTCAAAACAAGTAAAATGCGTATTGTGCTGTACATTTAGTTTATATACATTTGTACTCGGTTGGACACAAATTATTCACTTAGCCAAAAATGGGCAAAAGTAAGAAAACATTGAGCTACTCTCATTTCTGTTGGAACTGAAATGCTTGTAATGTCCTCTTTTAAATCTTTCCTTACAAAAAAATCATTTTTTTCAGAGAGCTTACTTGAGCTGTTCACTTTATTTTACTTGAATTGTCTCTTCTTTTTTTATCCTATATTATCAGAGTGTTGTTTACCTATTTTATTCTTATCCAGGCAGCTAGTTAGAAATGAAGGACATTTTTCACGAGTGAGTAGCAGCCCTTAAATCTTCAAACACATCTTAAGCCTCTATATGTCAATACAATCTATTAAACCTCCTTGTTTGTTTTGTTGTGTGTTAATGTAGCTGAACACGGCTGTGCACATAAGATATCGTTGACCTTTGATTAAATGCTTCAGTTCATGTCTTCTGCCACCTTTTTTAATTGATTTTATATTTTGTTGATTTTAATTTGCAGTGCAGCAATTATTATTATTATTATTATTATTATTTAGAAAGCATGGTACAGGTATTGTACACAACTGCAATAAAAAATAAATCTTCTTGAAAATAGAATAAATAATAAAAAGGTGAAGAAAGACAAAGTCAAACAACATATCCAGGAGACAATTTCAGCAAATGTTAAGTTGACTATTGGTGAGAAGTACAGGAAAGAATCTGGATTAGTTAAAGTACATGTATGATCTATACGTTTTTGGTTATGTCACACAGTACATATATAAAATATGAAGTTGTTGCTAGTTGCACAGGTAAATAAGGTCTTTCTATAACTAAGTTGTCACATATTTAGTTAGTTTTGTTGGATCAAAATATGCAAATAAACTCCCGCACACTGTCTAACGTGCAAGGTCAATTTAATAGCTGGCAACATTTCGGTACTAGACCATCATCAGGCAAAATATGAAATTTATACACCTGTCCTGTTTCAAGAGATCTTACAAACCCATAACTGTGCCTTGTATCCGTGGCACCAGCAGGCACTATTACCAGACTATTTTGGAATTAGACATCCAGCTAGATTTACTGGCCTAGTTGACAGTTGTGAGGTCATCAGTGGTCTTAATTTGAGCTTGTTAGTTGGAAGTGGTCAGGAGGCAGTTTTCCCCCTCAACCACTGATGTGAATGCCATCATTATGCACTGTATAGCATCTCAGAGTGGTAGTTTGTGTGGGGCTCTCTCAGTCCAGCGCCGTTGTCCTTGTATGGTTGTTCCGCAGGTGGAGACTGCAGTGTTGTTATTTACATTCCACGCAGAGCAAAGAAAAAATAAACTGGTTCTTTAGTAGTGAGATATTTTAGTCAAGATGCAAAAAGATTACCATGTTTTGCATGAATAAGATGCAAGATAATGTAATAAAAAGTACTGCAAAAGAGGTGATTTGATTTTTCTTTTACTCATATACTCTTGTTATTTACATATGCTGCAAGCTGGAAGTCTTTTTAGCTCTTCATGGAAACAAAATGCTCTGTCAATGACAAAATTCATTGGCATTCTGCAGTTATTTACATGCTTCAAACTAAATATGTCTTCCTACGTTTTTTCGGATATCCGGCTGCGTTGCAGTGTCAGTGTGGTGTTGTTATTTTAACCTAGAAATGCCCTTGCGTCCGATGTCTTTAGGCATAGACCAGTGGCAACCACAGCACAGCCACAGCAGCCACGGCTTTAGCCAGCGAACCAGAGTGGGCAGACACATCTGTCAATCAGTGGCTTCCGGAGTTTGTTTTTTTAAGACCTTGTCTTCTTAAGTGCATGCTTTCGCTGACTTGGAGTACACACGCGGCAGCCACAAAGCTAATTGTAAGGGAGATGAGAGCCTGGAGATGAACATTCCTAGAGAGATTTTAGTGTGGGCTTGTGACAACAACAATGTTGACAAGTGCTTTTGGAAGACACGGTAGAACCTACCGTAATGTAAAAATGGATTTAAGTTATAAATCGGACTATTGCACAAGTAATTGTGATTGTTTAACGTGACTTTCATAGGGACTTTTGGTCTGTTATATTTTAAGGTATTTAGAGTATGCTAGAGCAGTGGGTCTCAACCATTTTTGGCTTTAAAAATGAAGCAAAGTCCACATGTGACCCCTCATCACAGGTTATGGCCTAATGCGGTGTTCGTGTCAGGATGGTGGGTAGAGATGGTGGGTAGAGATGGGAAAGGTTCCCATGTTAGCGATTTGCGAGCAATCGCACCATCAAGATGGTTGTACGACTATAGAGTTGTTGGTCGTGAGAATTAAAATACTGTGACAATATAACATCATATCCACTCAGTTGAGGTTTATTACATTGAAGGATTGTTTTTGGCTGATGTGAGGCGTCCATATTTGTTTGGTTTTCAGGCATTTTCATATTTTCATTAACTGCAAGCAAATTTTATGTACAAGCACTTTTATGTACAGTTTTTTTTTTTCTTATCACTTTAAAGGGGAACTCCACCAATTTACACATACAAGTCTGTTTGCAGGTCTTGGGGGGTACTACTGCATATGTACTGAAAAAGGGTTGGATAAAGCTTTTTGTGGCTGCAGAGGGAGCTGTGTGAAGTTCGATAAATAAAGTGATGTCACTTGAGTCAGCGTCGGTTAGGGCTGAAGACTGAAGTTTGAAAAATGAAAAAAATCTGTGTGTATGGGGGGGGGGGCTGCAGTTAGAAAGAAGTGAGCTTACCAGACCTCTGTAGCCCGCTCCTCATCGCCGCTCGAGGCTGCATACTAGCATACTGCATACTAGCTGCATAGTAGCATACCGCTACTAGCATAACTCACTAGTTAACAGTCAGCGGCTAAGTGCCACTGTGGGTAATGCAGGCATCATGTTTTGACAAGGAAGTAGGATGCATGGAATAAAAAAGAGGATATCTCCAGTTCTGCTGCATTGATTTTCTTTCTTTTTTAGCTTTAAAAAAAAGTTTTTACTTATTATTGTGAGTCCAACAAGCCGTGAGTCATGACCTTTCAGATTTATATTGGGACCCCATTTTGGGAACTGCTGGGCTTGAGCAAAACAGTAAGTCATTTACTGCACAAGAATAAAGACGTTGCTGCTTGTGTTTTTGGGCAGCGTTATTGGCAATATCAGGTCCTGGATCAAGAATCTGCAGTATGATTATATGTGTTGACAAGACGGCAGGGATATAAACAGCATCAAAGGGGCCGGCAATAATTCAACGCTGCCAGTTTTACAGCGTGACACCATTCAAAATAGCATCTGTAACGTAGCATTGTTTCCTGCACTCCAGCGTGGAACTTGAAGGGCACACGGGGAGCAGTCTCATTAGGATGACCTTTTAACAGGGAGGTCACAGGCAAAAGGACACAAGCACATGAGACCTCAGTGACTTGTCATGCCAGGGATGCACTGCGCTTACTGTTACCTCATTTGTGGATAGATCAGCTGTATCAGATTCTCTGTTTTGCATTTCCCACAAAGTATACGCTGCACAAAACACACAGCCATATTTGATAATAACCAATAAGTGTCCACATACTTTTGACAGCAGCATGCTCTCAGTGCACTTGACTGTTGCAATTCCTAGTTTCCTCACAAGGACTCATACTGCTCAATGAACATGTAATCTCTGTCAGTAAAACATAGTTACAACTTCTCACTGTAAAATAAAGACGTGATCGGTCGGTAAGGCAAAGAAAATAACCAAAGAAACTCATTGTAATCTGTAGCTCTGGCTCAGTGGTCTATTAGTAATCAAATAATGCCCTGAGGTTATTTTATTTTGATATTCCACTGAGACACACTACCTGCAATGCAGGGGATGACACAGTTTACTATGTTTAGCTGAACATCTGGACAGAACATTATGTTTCAGAGGAAGCTAAGCTCGTTGAGTCAAGCTTTGAGAATTTCTGTTCCAAAATAATGTACTTCTCACAAGTAAAGCAACACTGATCCCAGTCAAACCACATGCCAGCGTCCCAGTGCTGCAATGCAGTGAGTTATCATCACTGAGACAGGCACTGGATGTCTTAACATCTGTTTGACACCAGAGGGTGATGTCCACATGTGAGAGGGTTGAGGTGCAGCAGGAGCATCCAAAATTAAAACGTGTTGCAGAACCCTACTTCCCTACGCCATGCTTTATTAACCAAATGTTTACGGCTATCTTGCCCTAACCAGGGTGGTGTCTGATGTTGTTTCCATATTTACAGTCCATTGATCAGTCAAAACCAACAATACCATTTAAAAAAAAAATGGTATAGTGGATATAAACATTTACAAGAGAAATACAAATATTCCTAAATAGAAAACATACAAAATTACAACCAACTTTTTCACCTGCTTTTCACAGAGGTTGTCACGGCGACAGGTGCTTCATCCTCCTCTCTTTCCCCTGTCATTCCACACCTGCCCACCAGCCATCACTACTGAGTTTCCCGCTCAGGTCATCATTGTCGTCTTTGGTTCATTGTTGCTTGAGTGTACCAGGACCCTGAAACTAAAGCAGCTAAATGGAATTCAACCATCATTCATTTTATTATTTGCACCTGTGCTTCTCCTACTACGACAGCTCAAAATGTCTGACCTGAAATCTGCTCATCTTTTGACTGCTGCCTACTTGCCTTTTGACCCAGTAAGGAGAGTTTTTACCACACCTGCTAGTGACCTGCTTTTGGGGCCTGAGAGTGTTACAAAGGTTAAACTAGTTATGACACTTTGTGTAACTAAAAAAGGTCTGCAATAGGGCAAAATACAAATTTTGGACAGTTGGTTTAAAGACATGTCATTGGGCTCCTGCATTTTTCACTATTATCTGACATTTTAGTGACTAGATGATTAATCACTTGAAGGGGTGATAGAATGATTATATAGGGTATTTTACACTGTTCCTTAAGGTCTCCTAATGGGGTATGTAACATTGGTTGGGCTGAAAATTGCCCGAATGCTATTTTATTAGGCCCTTAACTACCCTGTGAATATGGCTCTATTTGGAACAAGAGCTTTTCTTCCAAATATGGTATGCTAATGAATATTCAGAATGAGCTACGCACTGATTGGTTTGAGCAAACTACATAGAAACATATGGGAGACTCGGCAGCAGGCCTCATATTTCAGACACTGCAAAGTTATACATTGTTTGTCGGGCTATTTCGTTATTAAATTCACTTCTGAGACTTTTTTAAGCGAGAAATCAACTATATAAAGCTCAAATATGGGCCGTTTTATGAAAATTGATGGCTAATTGCAAATTTGGTAAGACTGTGTGTCGGAGTTCAGCCGCTGGTGCTGCCTCGCCGCCCACCAGTGCTGCCTCGCCGCCCGGCCTGCCTTCCTTCACAGACCCCGGCCTGCTATGAGGTACTTGGAGCTCCGTCACGACTGGCAGCCCACAGTAGGGACTACCAACACCGCTGCCCTGACAGAGCTCCAGGGCCTTCAACGCCCCTCTTCCTGCTAGCTAAATGGGCCGGTTGGAGAGTGAGAGCGCGGCCAGCGGAGCTTGTTACACCGCAGCAATTTCCACATGTTACACACATGTCACGCCACTTATACAAAATCTAACTAAAGGTCTTATAAAGCTAACAACGGTGTCCGATTTCAAGTTAATGAATATTTGTGAAGACAAAGTGTTTCTTTAACTGCGACTGTCCCTTCAATCCTAGCTATGTGTAGCTACAAACCACGGATAGTTAGCTTCCTTTTCGCCTTAATTCGAGTATATTTACAGTTTGAATTTCGTCACGCCACTTACACAACATTTAACTAAATGTCTTATAAACCTAACAACGGTGTCCGATTTCAAGTTAATTAATATTTGTGAAGACTAGGTGTTTCGTTAGCTGTGACTGTCCCCTCAATCCTAGCTACACATCACGGATAGTTAGCTTCCTTTTTGCCTTAATTCGAGTATATTTACAGTTTGAATTTCGTCACGCCACTTACACAACATCTAACTATATGTCTTATAAACCTAACAACGGTGTCCGATTTCAAGTTAATATTTGTGAAGACTAGCTAGCTAGGTGTTTCGTTAGCTGTGACTGTCCCTTCAATCCTAGCTACAAATCACGGATAGTTAGCTTCCTTTTCGCCTTAATTTGAGTATATTTACAGTTTGAATTTCGTCACGCCACTTACACAACATCTAACTAAATGCCTTATAAACCTAACAACGGTGTCCGATTTCAAGTTAATTAATTTTTGTGAATTCCAGAGGAATTCTAAGAGGAGGCTAGCTAGCTCTCATTGATAGAGCTCCATCCAGCCGCAGGCTCTATCAATGAGACTCACGGACAAGCGGCGTTTATTTCCCCAATCGTTTGTTTAAATAACTCAACACATTATAATTACGCACATTAAAAGAGTAACTGGAACCTGTGGTAAGAGAATGCTGGCGTAACAAGCTCGCTGACCGCGCTTTCACTCACATACACCGGGCATTTAGCTAGC
This sequence comes from Perca fluviatilis, assembly GCF_010015445.1. Classification (NCBI taxonomy): domain Eukaryota; kingdom Metazoa; phylum Chordata; class Actinopteri; order Perciformes; family Percidae; genus Perca; species Perca fluviatilis. The sequence goes on from NC_053134.1 coordinate 8,999,642, forward strand.
AGGAAGAGGGGAGTTGGAGGCCCTGGAGCTCTGTCAGGGCAGGGGCATTTGGTTGTCATTAGCCCAAGAGATGGTGACTTTGTGCGGGTATGGAGTGCTGTGGGTTGCCAGCCGTGACTGAGCTCCATCTACCTCACAGCAGGCCGGGGTCTGTGAAGGAAGGCAGGCCAGGCGGCGAGGCAGCTACACAGGCAGCACCAGCCTCTGAACTCCAACACACAGTCGGACAAAATTTGCAATTAGACATCAATTTTCGTAAAACGGCCCGTATTTGACCTCTACATAGTTGATTTCTCGCATAAAAAAGTCTCAGAAGTGAATTTAATGGTAAAATAGCATATGAACAATGTATACAATTTCTGAGATCTGCACGACCTAGATTCAGAAGACTAACTGATCTCAGGTCAGTTGTGTAGCCTATGCAAATGTTGGGGCGTGACAAAGAGAAAGACTAGAGCCAAATGAGGAGGAGCCGCAATAGTTGACGTCAACTATGGGGCTCGTTGAGATTCGCCCGTTTTCAGAGGCAGTTTCAAATAGTGAGATTTGCAGAGAAAAGAGGTGTCAATGGGATTTAGAGGTTCTATGTATGTCCTAGTTACCCACTAAACTGTCATTATTCAACTATGACAAGGTAAAATCAGTTTTGCATTCTTGCCACTCATTCTTCTGGATCATTCTTAAATATCATTTTGTATTAGTTGCTCTCCAGGACAGGCAAAACCCTTGATCAACTCCTTGTGGGTTTAGATTTCCTCGAGCAGAGGCCGTGACAAAAATAAATAATCCAATCTTTGTTGTGCTGGCCAAATGACAGCAGCTCTGTCCAGGATGACTCACTCGCTCAGCAGTGTGCCATTCCTGACGCTCTCCCCTACCCATCAGCCAAATTGCCTTGATCCTCCGCTCATTGCCGCCTCTCGCCCACCCTCACTGTGGAGCAAGGTGGTCGCATCCTCAGGACTGGCGGCACTCTTTACATCCCGTAGGGGTGAGAACGTGCAAAGCAGTGAGCAAATGTGTTGAGAGAATTCCTCACATTCTCCTGCTCGGTCCTGGAGGCCCGGCTTGGTGTTGGGTTCCTGGGAGAGAGGGAAGAGGAGCCAGGGGGAATCGGCTGCCGACTCAGCAGCTGACACCTCCTCTGATCTCTATCTCTTCCTACAGCCATAAACCAAACTGTCTCTTCAGCATGGTGGCCACGTAAACAGCTTTCCTCGTGGCCTTAAGTCTGCCAGACCTTGCCTCGGAGGAGCACTTGGTTATGGCGAAGATGTGACACTGACCAAACCTCAGCCTCAATGTTCCCATATTAAATATTTGGTTCAGTGGAGAGAAAAAAACAAGACATCAACCTAAGAAAATTACGTCAATGCTTTCAGGAAGATATCTCATTGATAAATATGGCTTCAGTTTTTGCTCTACTTGTCCACAGAAATGTATTTGATATAATGGGTTTGTTGGCAGGTGTTATTACACTAATGGTCTTCATGGAGCCTGAATCAAGGGCATCTGCAAAATCTGCACAGTAAAACGTACTCCGACATTTTTAGGACTAAGGCTTTTGTGAATCGATAACCCTGCTGAGCTCGCACACTTCAGGGCAGTGCAGCTCACCATGTAAGGCAAACAAAACTGTTTGGTCACATCTTTAAACAAACGTTTTCACATCTTTCAGCTCTCTTGGGATCCAACGTGATTACTTGGCTTAAATGGAGATCAATGGCCACGGTGTGAGGCATTTACCATTATTCAAAGTGCATGGCTATCTATGACTTTTACTCTTTCCCTGCTGCGAGTTCTAGCATTTCTTTCCATATCCATGGCATCTTCAAACATAGAAATAATTATTTTGTGATTTGAATTTTGAATGAAATTTACCATTACAGTCATATTATACACCGATGCTATCCTAAAACTATTTCATTAGACAATTGACAATATTTCTTTCCATCGCCAAAGAGAGACAAAATTATTTTAAAAAGATACAAAAAAAAGTCTGTAGTTTATAAAGTTTGGGTTTGCCACCATTACATTATTACATTACATTTAGCTGACGCTTTTTATCCAAAGTGACTTACAATTGCTATATACCGTATGTCAGAGGTCGCACGCCTCTGGAGCAACTAGGGGTTAAGTGTCTTGCTCAGGGACACATTGGTTGATGTACTGCAGTGGGAATTGAACCCAGGTCTCACACACCAAAGGCATGTGTCATATCCACTGCGCCAACACCACCACCTAACCAACCAATTTCCTACCAAAATAGATTACAGGAAAGAAATCCTTTTACTTTAAGCTTGTTGTTTGACCTCAGGTTTTTGTTCCTGGAAACTAGGGCTGCAAGCAACTAACAGCTATTTTCATTATCCATTCATTTTCAACATATTTTCTCAATTAACCAATCAATAGTTTGGTCTAGAAAATGGCGGAAAATGCCCACAGTGCAAAACGATTTTTTTAAACGACATTTTTGTTTGAAAAATTATGACAATAATTAGTTGCAGATTCATTTTTAGTCATTTGACTACTAATTTATGGCGTTTTTCCATCACATGGTACCTGCTCTACTCGCCTCGACTCTACTCGCCTTTTTTGGTTTTCCATTTCGAAAAAAAGTCCCTGATACCTGGTAACAGGTACTTTTTTTAGTACCACCTTCGTCGAGGTTCCAAGCGAGCTGAGGCGATACCAAAAGGTGACGTGTAAACCTCGTTTACCGATGTCTGTGTCGGCCGACCGATAATCGGGCTTTATATTAATTTACTAATTGTTGTTCCAAGTTCCAAGTCTTGGTGTTACATGGCTTTAGTGACCTAAATGTTACCATTGTTGACCAAGGTGGGGTCCAGCATGTGGTTGTGAGTTTTGTTTCTCTGGTTGCTGCTGCTCTACACATTTAGAAGTAGGTACTGCATTTCCTTACTCTAACTACCTTGGATGTTTTGCTGAATACCTTGCTGATAGTCATCCAAACAATCTGATGACAGATGGGGCTTTTTTGTTTTAGAATATACAGTTTATCTTACTGATATAATAATAAAAATGGCTGTGTCATTGGTTGGGATTTGTAAAAGTCACCTCTGCCTTGCTTCTTTTCCCCTTAGTCACTCTATGCTCAATTTAGCAGCAGAGACATCTTTCTCTGCAAGGTGCACAAGCTGTACCCTTGAAAAGATATTTTTACTGGCAACACTCCCTTCTGACAGGCTGGTCTTTGTCTCCTCTGTGCAGCTCAAACCTTGACACAATAATAATGAAAGAAGCAGGACAGATCTCTTAATATACTTCAGCTTCTGCATATGTTCTAGTAACAAGGCATGCCAGTTAGTATCAGGTTCCCAGTGGATTTGCTGCTTCTCTCCACTGTGTCACGAATTTACAAAGCAGCATAGAATAATAGGCAGTGCAGTTTTTGGCTGTTGAATTATACATTAGCTTGTTCAGCAAAAATCTGAACCCCTGAGCTCCTTTCGGGGTGGTACCGTTACTATTTTACAAGCTGCTGCTCCATTGGATCCAGTGAAATCCAATTGTTTACGATCGATCACGACTCCTCTATAAATGTAAAGTTTTCTTACTTGAGCAAAGAATCTCATACATTTTATTACAACTTTTAACTATTATGTGAAAGCCTGTGCCTTGGTTGTGTCGTCCGTTCAAACATAAACAGTTGGACTGAGTATTATTGCTCGTCTATGCCAGTGATTCTATGGTCATTCCAGGGAAATCCCCAGCTGTTGTTTCAATCTCGTCTTTTAAACCCCACGTTAATAAAACGGTAATTAAAAAAGCTTTGCATCCTCCTGTATCCAGTTACTTACACTTTGGTAATATGCACAAAAGCTGTTTGTATGGCTATTCCCTCTAGTCCATTTTCTGATTGATGTGTGTGTGTGCACTAAATAGATCCTATAATTGCAACAAAGACAGCTGACCAGACAATAGTAAACTGCCGACACTTTTCTCTTGCTTGAGTCTCTAGTTTCTAGTCTTCTACTTTTTCTCTAATAAATTCAGTAAGGTGGTGTCTATAGGCAAAATCAATTTGGTGTGTTATGTGGGCAAGTTTCCATCTGGCTCCTTTTGTCCTCCTGTTGCCCCACTATGACTCAGTTTTCAGGGTTGTTCAGTCTTCATAGTTGGACATAGTCTTACTCCAGTCTCAAGCTGAAATCATTAGTTGATCAATCAATTACTTGATCACCAGAACAAAACGGATCTGCAACTTTTTGGATAATTGCTTAGTAGTTTTAAAGGGTACTTGTATTGCTGTATATTATCTTCTGTGCGTGACCCATAAGAGACGTTTAAAATTAGGATATCTCGACCTCTACTGCTTCAATTTTCTTGTTTTGTGACCATTCCTGTTTAATCGGTCCATTGTGAGTTCCCCAACTTTATGGAAGTGCAGTGCTAAATCGCTGTACCCCTTTAAGCTATTTTTTGGGGAAAATACCATACATATGATAGTTTCAGCTTCTAATCTTCTGTGAGAATTTGCTTCTTTCTTTTATCTTTAATTATAGTAAATTGGATATCTTTGGGTTTTGGACTGCTGGTCGAACAAAACAAGACATAAAGAGCTTTCACTATTTTCTGACATTTTATAGGCCAAACAATTAATCAAGGAAATAAATGCCAAATGAATTGACCATGAAAATCATAGTTAGTTTTAGCCGTACTCTTCTTTGTGAAAAAAACAAGGGCTTTGTGATTTTCAGGTGGACAGTAGTTGATTGCTTCTTATCTCACCGTATCACAGCAGACATATCACATTGGTATACTTGATGTATGTAATATGTAAATTCATATTAAAGGATAAGTGGTGTCTTGTTGTGCATTTGCTTCAGATGTTTTAAAAGGTGTTATTACCAAAAAGCAGCCTCAGCCAGTATAACAGTATTAGCTGAATTAATCTCAAGAGCTCAGCACCGTCTCATTAACGGTGCCCACTCTCCATTGATTAAAGTTACACTCTGTCAATAACCAAGTAGTTTTGTCTATTCAGGCTGTTGGTTGCCTTGGATTGCATAGTCATGTGCTTACACAGCAAATCATTAATTTGCTGGTCCAGTGTGGCCCAGTCTATCTGCTCCGTTGGGACTAAAAGGTCCTGTTTTTCTCTTTTACTTCATACATATATTCTTCATATAACTATATAAATATACTTTTACATGCAGTAATGTTGACAACATACAGTGTACCTTTTAAGTATATCAGAACATGTACCTGTGACTTAAAGTGTAATTGAATGACTGTCAACACGCCTAAACGCATTTCTGTTGCAATCTACATATATCTCCACATTATATGAAATGTTTTATTTGTTTGTTGTTTTTCCATTATGGGTTGTCTTGCCATGGCTGTTTATCAGCAACAAGGCCTCCCTGGTTGCTAAGGTGGGCTTGAGGCTCCCTGGCAGCCGAGAGCACCTCGGGGCCCCAGAGCCTGGTGCTCTGTGACGCGTTGGGAGATCCCCCGAGCCTTCATCTCTTCCCAGCACCGTGCAGGATAGGATACAAACAGGGTTAAGGAGGGTGAACTGAGTGCACTAGACTTATTTTTATTTGTTCAATATTTCATTCACATTTTTGACAGAAATTATTGATTTTTCTTAAGTTAAATTTTTTTTTTTTTTTTTTTTTGCATTATTAAGATCATCAACTGCATGTATTTTTCCACATTTCCTTCACCACTTTATTTCTGGACCTGAACTCAAAACAGCGCCAGGCATTTAATCCACGGTTAGATTATTCTGTTAGTCACAGGGTATGTTACTGTAACAATAATAATGCGCAATCTGACCAGCCAAAATATCTGGTTGTGTAAACTTCCTGAACAAACAGCTAAGGAAGTGTCAGACAGGATTGCCATTTGCTCTCCTGTGACTGTTTTTACACCTTCTTTCTAAATAAGGCAGCAGGCTGCCAGGACATATGACCACCGTCCCGATTTGGGTTCTGGACACAGTATCCATCCGTCCATCCCATGATTGCTCAACGCCAATGAAAGACACACCCACCCACCCACCCACACACACACACACACACACACACACACACACACACACACACACACACACACACACACACACACACACACCCTCCCCTCCTGCAGGTCTCCCATGTGAGGAAGAGCTCTGTCAGGTCAGCCACAGTTAGCCACAGGAAGACTGAGAAAATAGGTTAGATTACCTTCAAAATAAAAGCACAGGATAGCATGATAGAATGTACATGTTCTTATTTATCTGTTATTTTTAATTGTATTATTTATTTATATATATTATATATATATATATATATATATAATTTTTGTTTTAACATGTTCAAAATAAACTTAACTAACAACTTAAAAAATAAACTTAAAACCTAAACTTAAAAAAATAATCACTTGCAACCCTGAAATCCTTTGAGATGAGATTTATAATCTATATTGTTCATACATTTTGTGATATGAAAATGACATTTAGGGTAAAATACTATAAATACTATACTTTCAAATTATATAAAACCGCAGACAATCTTCACATTTGAGAAGCACAAAACCTACAATTGTTTGTCATTTTTGCTTGATTAAATGACTTTAACAATTGATCAATTCAGAATATCTGGACCTATACTTTACTTTGGACCGCTGGTTGTACAAAACAAGTGATTGTAAGACTCCATCTTGGTCTCAATGTTTGTTTTTTGTTTTTTTACTATTTTCTGACCTGATTATATAAATTAATGGAAAAGTAAAAGTATTAAAGGAAAATAAATATATATAAGTTATCCACAGCCTTTGTGTTTTCATTTGCTGTTTTTCACCTCATTAGCTAAACTTTTTATTACATTATCCCGCTTGACTACGATCTTTGTATTTAGTATCTTTCTTGAACTTTGTTTTAATGCTTTTTTATGATATTGTTATTTTAGTTAATTGTATTTGTATTGCTCAATTTTTCTTTACTTAAATTTAACATGAAATTGTGGAGGAAGGAAGTTTTGTGAGACGAAATGATGCAGGGACCTACTGGAGTTGTGATGTGTGTAAGAGTTGTAACGCGGCCACACTGTTAAGGGCTTTATTTTAAAAAAGCACCACAGGAAACCCTTCTTCTTATTCTCTCTGGCTTGTTTGACGCTGATGTGAAGGTGCAGCACCCCCATCATTCTTATTAGAACTGCTGCTGCTGGGGTCCTGCAACGCTCTCCTCCTCCTCCCACCTCCTACTTTTGATGGGGGGTGCAGCGGTGTAGTCGTAGTGATGTCATTTTAAAATGTGAGAGTCGGAGCCAAGGTGAGCTGGTTTTGCGGTGAGTGGTGTCCCCTCCACGACCAGCGTTGCCTGTACAGAGGCGCGGAGCGGCGAAAGATGATCATCGCCACCGGCACCAATTCAAGCTCCGACGCGCTCTTTCCCTCTCCTGCTCAGATCTCGGGCTATGGGGCCCTGATCTGCCTTGATCCCATATTAAGCCTTCACCACCACCATGCCAAAGGACAAACAATCAGAAGAGTTGCATTTTTAGGGCAGGTAACTTTGACCACGTGCCCCAAAGGTAAACTGGATGGCCGTTGCGCAAAGGTGCCTCTACAGTATGTCCAGCGGGGCCAGGACGCACTGGACGCTGCCAGCAGTTCTTGTACTGTGGACTTCTCTCTGGGGGATCGTTTCATCTTATCCGATTCCGAGCAGGACTAATGCGACTTTATTGGAAAAGAAGTGGGAGACCCTCTTCTCCCGCTCCTATCTGGGTATAAATGGGGGGAAATCGGAGCTGAACTGGGAGAGTGACTATTTGCAGGGCATCAAAAGAGTGCGGCGACTGTACTGCAACGTGGGCATTGGGTTTCACCTGCAGGTGCTCCCGGATGGCAGGATAAGCGGTGCACACAATGAGAACCCATACAGTGAGTTGCATCCGGCAATCCACTGGACCCGAAAAAAAAGAGTGTACTGTAACCCTATGCACACGCTGTGTAAAAGTTAGAGCGGGTCACTTGTCTTGCATGATATTTAATAAGAGCTGTCGGCATAGTTGAAAGTTTCCGAATGCAAAAACAGTGTACTGAGCCCTACATCCGTGCACTGCGAAATATCCTCCCAAGCCAAAAACATGACATGAATGCTTGGACCCAGTTTAGAGGCTAACTTATTTTTACCCTGCGTCCCGCTGCAGCAGGACACGCACACAGAGCCCACTCAACACGCTGTAAACTACACTCATCATCATGTTTAAACAAAGCAAATAGGTGAAAACTCCAAAGGGCTAATTGAGCAGAGGAAGCATCATCCAGTCGCAGTGCACCTGCAAGGTTACACCCATCACTGCTGCATAGGCCAGTTACTCGACTTTGTCCCCAGCCGCAGTGTGCAAGAGTGTCTTTGCTTTCCTAACATTATGTTTCGTCTAGGTCTAATAGAGATCTCCACCGTGGACCGAGGAGTGATCAGCATGTTCGGGGTGAGGAGTGGGCTGTTTGTCGCAATGAACAGCAGGGGAAGGTTATACGGAACGGTACGTTTGTGCGCCACTCCACACACACATCCTGCTCAGTGTAAGATGAGTTCATGTAGCTTCTGCATCCGTGGGTTTATGAGCACTGTTGTGTTATTAATATGCTCTCATGATTGGGGGATCTGTGTCAGAATCTGGCAGTGGGGGAAGAAGTACTCAGATCCTTTACTGAAGTAAAAGCAGCAATTCCACAGTGTGAAAATACTCTGTTGCAAGTAAAAGTCCTGCATTCAACACTGTACTTATGTGAAAGTATTATCAACAAAATGTAATTTTAACTATCAAAAGTATACTGATTATGCATTGGAGTGGCCCCTGTGGGTGTATATTAATATGTATTATTGACATTAAATGTTGTTATGATGCGTTAACATGTAAGCAGCATTTTTATGCAAATCTACACACATTTGATTTTAATGCATCATATTCTCTCAACTCTTCATACATTTTTTTTTAATGTAAACTCTTAATCTGCAAAGTAACTCAGATAAAATGGAGATAATCAAGTAAAGTACCACAACATTGTGTTTAACTGCAATACTATATGTGAACATTTTATGGTTAAAACCAACAGAAGGTCAAACGTTTAACTTAGCCGAGGCCTGTCTTTATAAATATAGGCCAGTTAATGTCTTAGATTACAAAAAGACAGTGGTTTTTACGTGATATTTTACAGTACAGTATATGTATATTTAGGAGTCATCAACATGAAATTATGTAGTGGGTCTTTTGATACATGTTCAGAAATCACTGAAAGATTATACTGTAGACACCTTAATTAACCTATAAAACGTTATACTGCAAAAAACAAACAAAACAACCCAGTATTTTTTATTTACAGAAAATGATGTGTACGATTTGAACGTGTATTAGAAAATTAATAAAACATTTAGGAAATAACTCCAGAATTCTTTAAATCAACAGATTAATGTCAGTGTTAACTATCATGTTGATTTGTACAGTAAATGGCCCCTAGCATTAGTTTATCTAGCTTTATTAAAAGAGAACGATGTGCAGCTCTTACAGCGGAAAGTAAAGTGAATGATGGTATTCTTCTTCTCTGAAAGCTACAACAGCATTATGTAGGGCTGGCTATCAAACTTCAAACCTATTTTTGGTAGCGTTGATTATTAAAAGTACCAAAATCTACTTTTGGTACTGTCTCATCAAAGACAAAGTACCAAAAGTAGATTAAGTTTTAGTTTTTTTTTGTTTAGACCAAGTTTGTTGTATGGCCACTTGTGTTTAATCAACATTTAACATTTGAGAAGTTAACGTTACTATTTCAAAGGTCTCCGTTTCATTCTCTTTGGCGGCACCTATGGCGATAAGCAGTAACTGCAGGTGTGTTTTTGGCTCTCACTTCCCCGAGATCACTTGTGATTTTTCCCGGGAATGTCGCCACAGACACCATGTTAGTAATATTGCAAATGCAAGGGCTTTCATCAGTGGGCCATACAAAGTGACTACAATGTCTAAATTCTATTCTATAATGTGTCACTGTTTCCTGTACATATTGTTTAGCATTTGATCATTGCTTATTTAGTTGCATTTCTCCTTTTTAATGAGTTGGAATGTTTCAGATAGATGTGTTATAAGGGTAATAGCAGGAAGCTGGTGTCTTTTGCAACATGCCATCTCCTCCAGTTTCCTGCTTTCTAAGCAAGCTGTGAAACCATGCATACCGGTATGTTGTGACGTTCATTCTGTGTCTGCCATGAGATTTATTGACCGGCTCTCTCTTTTTGGCATTTATAGAAAGTCTTCGTGGATGAGTGCAAGTTCAAGGAGACTTTGCTGCCCAACAACTACAACGCCTATGAGTCTTTTGTTTACAAGGGCTTCTACATCGCCCTCAGCAAGCATGGCCGCGTTAAGAGAGGCAACAAGGCCACCCCCGCCATGACCGTCACACATTTCCTCCCGCGACTATGAGAGAAACTGGCAATAACTCAGTCATTTGCACATGTGGATGTTCTTCCAGGTAATATAGAAACGCATAGTCATGATATACTGTACACACCGATGGACTGCGAGAGGAAATACAAATATTTATTCTGTTTATATATATATATATATATATATATATATATATATATGTATAATATATAGTATATGTGTGTATATTTGGATAGCTATCTTTGTATATGCACTGTGCTGCTTATTGTTTTTATGGACGGGGAGAGTTGAAGCCTTTGCCTGTCTCACTTTACCTTGGTGCTTGCTGTACGTGTCACTTCCTTTTTTGAGATGGAGGATGAGCTGTATCCTGTGCTTTCAAAGAGTGAAATGAATACTTTTTATTACCTCAAAGAACCACTTTACTAGATTATGGGATGCATGGACGTCTGCTCAAATATCTGCTAAGTTTATGATTTCTTTCAAACCTTTTGAGCGCTTGATGTTCTCCCTGCCAGATTGTCAATGTCCGGCAGTGGGGGAAACTTAAATGCACTACCTTTGCTGCACGATTTAAAGGTGCCTTGGTGTTCCCACTTGTGGCCCCCTTAAACTTGCATGTAAGAGACACCCGCCGGAGTCAGAAATAGGGCTGACACGCCGGAGAGGGCCTCAGAGAGGGGGGGGTTGACTATCTCTGGTTTATTTTCTTTTCTGTAATTAGATCGATTAAGTCATATACAATCTGTGGTTGATACCAGAGAGCAGTCAGCCATAGAAAGTGGCACAAGGCCATGAGTTTGACTGTGTGGCATTGCCAGCTACTAAACAGGGTGAAATACATATCTATCCGAGCATGGAGGACATTTTTGTTTGGACCTGGCTTGCACAAGAATCGACTGACGAATAGATTGCGAGCGCATAGTACAAATGTACCTGCACATTGTCTTAGACAGAGCTCCTACAGTAAACTTGGTTACTGTTTTTGAATCGCAAATCTTTAGCTGCTGTTGAAAATGATGTCTACTGTCCATGAAACAAATGAAAAAAACGATGTAAATAGTTGCAAATGAAAAAGAAGAATTCAGGAGCTTTTGACGCTGCTTTGTCGCAGTTGCCTGAACGAGGCAAAAAGAATTCAGGTTGCACAGTTAGCCGTCAATGATGGTGCCTGAATGTTTTGGTTAGAATCGTTTCCACGTTTGTTTCTTTTAATGGATCTTTGTGTGTTTGGTGTGTGCGTGCCCTGGGCCATTTCCCCCGCTTGTCTGTGTGCTCTGCAGCAGCACTGCAGTGGCAGCGAGGTGTTGGGAGCTGGAAGCAGATTGTTTTAAATGAAATTATGGATGAACCAATCACGATTTCCCCCGAAGGACTAAAGGACAGTGCCGTTGGTGGACTGGATGCGCACTATAAGAACTGTCATAATTTCTGTTGATTTTTATCTTGATTTTATAAATTTGACGTGGAACACATGAGCATAGAAGCACACTTTTAATATATAATAGGGTATTCATATAAGTAATGGTATGCATTGTGGCAGTTTGGTACCAAGCAGAAGTTTGTACACTCATTGCTATCATGTGGATCAATATATATTTAATATATACTTGACTCAGTTTTGTAGAATCTTATAGTGTACTATCTACACGTGTGGTTTCTGCAGCTGTTAGCTTAAAAACCTGAATATTGCTGCCTCCATCCGTTCTTGTGTTTGGAGAGGAAGCAGGACTATTTAAATCCAGGAAAGACGTATGTGAGGGAGCCGGCTCGCTGTCTTTGTTGTTCGTCAAACCACTTGCAGGAATGTGGATCTGCCAGGATGACAGGCAGCCTCCCACATACCTGAGTGCCCCCCTGTGAGCACTATAACCCCTCGCCACCCATCTCTGCTCGTCCCTTACCCCCCGCACCCGCTGCAGGCAGGGACCTTGGGATTCCAGCTGTAACCCAGGAGCTTCCTCCTCTCCTTTCAGCCTTTTTTAGTTCAAGGTCAGAGCCACGGACCAGCCTTGGCCCCGACCCCGGTGGTCCGGGGTGGTCGGCTATATGGGTCCTACTGTTTCCATGAAATAGGAATTTGAAGTATCTTTTTCATGCAGGAAACATTATTTTATGCTTAAACAGAATATAATTTAGTGAACTGATGGCTCGAGAAGTGCTCTCCAACTGACCAGTACAGAACAATAGATAGCTCCTATAGTTCCTCATCTGCGTCACAGACTGCGATATTGTTTTTTTAAAAGCAATCCTACTTCTCTTTCTAAATTTATAGAGCCCCACCTCTTTAATATGCAGCTCCACAACATGCTGTCTCCCCTCCCCTTTTCCAGTACTTGTGTTGGGATATTTCTGGGGAGGGGACATCTGCAGAGTTAGTGCAGTGGGTGAGGAGCAGGCAGAGCAGAGTCACGCAAGGCCTCACCTCTCCTGCTGCAGGACGGCACCCCTGCCATCCTCAGGATGTGCCCTCTACTGCTGCTGCTGCTGCTGCGCACTTCTGCGCACTGCTGCGCACTGCCCCAACCCCAATCACCTCTCATCACCAGTATCACCTGCTGCTCAAATGTCTATGACGCACAGATCGATTCATAACAGTATTTTTCTAACAGATAAATATCTTGCTCTTTTTGTTCTGATGTTTGTTTTGTGTGTGTGTGTGTGTGTGTGTGTGTGTGTGTGTGTGTGTGCTAGCGTGCGTGCGTGCGTGCGTGCGCGCGCCGAGGCTACTGAGATGCAAAGTTATCGGAAGCTTAACTCAAAGTTTGAAAAAACAAACAGACTTATTGCTGCTGTAGATGAGGCTGCATGAAATACCACAGATGTACATTTCTTGTTGGGAGTAAATTGTCATCGTTTTTTGGTTGAAGTAGTAAACGAAAAACGATCCTTGTTTCAGCATTTTCAGCTGAGGAAGTGAACTTTGCGCATGCACAGCAATGAGCACTTCTCTTGCCCGCCTCACAATCAAAGATGTCTGACGTCCGTCGCAGCACCTTACCTGATTATACACTAGAGTAAAGAGTTTTCTCACATTTTTGTGAATTTTTAGTGAAGGTCTGTGTCTAAAACAAAAAAGCTCACCTTTCAGCTTTGACCAAAAAATGTTATCCAGATTTCTCTGTCGTCGTTTTTTCTTTCTTTCAACAGCTTATCCTAGATCAAATTTGAAATAATTCAAGGGGAGGAATATGTTTTTTAAAAAGAATGTTTCATGTACTATTAGCATGTCTGAGCCCCAAGCTTAATTAGGGGTGTGTGCTTCATGTGTTTCATTTATTTTTTAAACTTCTGCTCTAAAAGGGAGTGAGTCTCCACTCTATTCCTCTCATTTCTGTTCTCATATACCTCACCCTCTGCCTTAGTTTTGGTTTGCTGATGACTGTAAATTAAGATGAAACAAACTTCAGTTATTTGTTTCTGAAAACAGACAATGCTAGGTAAGGATATTAAAGTTTTTCCTTTTATTTTTGTACGTATGTGCTGTGCACAGCAGTCTACTGTATTCCTGAGATAACAATAAAAGTTTTTTTTTTAACTGGTCGCTGGTAAAGTGTCGATCTCTCTGTTGGATCAGTTGAACTCTGATGTGACTGTGTATTTATCGGTGGTATAAAAAAAAAGTACCTGGATCTTTTACTTAAGTAAGCAGAAATATTCTGTTACAAGTAAAAGTCCTGCATTCAAAAACTTTCTTAAAGGAACACGCCGACTTATTGGGAATTTCAGTTAATGTGCAGTAACGCCATGTCTGACGGCTCCAGCATTAGCTTAGCCCAGCACAGATCCTGCAGGTAACTGGTCCATCCAGCCTTACTGCCCTGTTCGGAATAGTGATAAAGAATTAACATAGCTCCTGTTTATTTTTTGTTACATTGCGTGTATTAAAACAACTAACATGAGACACAGCCGTCTTCTATTCCTTAAACAAACCAGGAACTATATTCGCAGACAGCTGCTTGCGAGCGTACCACATCCGCCCAAGTACTATATTCTTCCACCTGAGAATATAGTTCCAGGTTTGTTTACGATTAGAAGATGGCTGTGCCTCATGTTACGTTGTTTTTTGTACACGCTGTGACTCTACAAATCACAACATGTAAATAGGAACATGTTGCCGTTATTTTGTCACTTATTCGGAGCAGTAGGATTACTGGAACCATTTACCTGCCTGTTCTGTTATGGGCTGGAGCCGTCAGACAGCTTTACAGCACGCACGGAGATGAGAAGGGTATGTATGGACTTGTCTTACTCTGGGGGTTACGGTGAATAAGCTAAATTCCCAATAAGTCGGCGTGTTCCTTTAAGCAAAAGTATAAGCATCAACGTATACTTAGTACAAACAGTACTCATTATGCAGATTGGCTTATTTTAGAATACTGTACTGTATTATATCATTACATTATAATTATGCAATTCCACTCCATTACAGACAGAATACCAGCTGAGATTAGTTGCATTGTTTTTTTTAACTCGGGCAGCAGTTTTCAGATTACATTATGTGCTTACTTAAGTGCAAAAGGGTTCTCCAATGTTTTCTCAGTTAGCCTTTTAAAATGGTATCAGATTAGTAAACAGAATGTGCCTTTGGAACATTGGATGAATGGTTGCTGATAATGGGCAATGTAGATATTGCATTAAAGATCAGCCACTTCTTTCTACAACAATTGAGAACCCTCAGCTGGTATTCTGTCTGTAATGGAGTGGAATGGAAATTTCTAAGTGACCCCAAACTTTTGACCGTGGTGTGTGTGTGTGTGTGTGTGTGTGTATATATATATATATATATATATATATATATATATATATATATATATATATATATATATATATATATATATGATGTATATATGTATATGTATATATATATATTATATATATATATATATATATACACACACACACACAAACACACTAACACACACACACTACTAATTTTTCCAGGTTTTTATTGAAATTCATGCAGTTCAATGTTTTATTGTACTCGGAAATGAAAGAATAGAACAAATGAACAATTTAAGTTAAAAAAGAAATCATGGAATCAATTTATAAACCAAAATGTATTCTAAATTTTTTACTCATCAAAGTAGCCCCCTTTGGCAGATATAACAGCTGAACACACTCGTGGCATTCTTTCTACAATGGAAATCAAATATTCTTCAGAAAGTTCTTCCCAACTCTGTTGCAGAAGTTCCCATAAATGTGTGACCACACAGGTCGCTTTGCTTTCACGTTTCTGTCCAGTTCATCCCAAACCAACTCAATGGGGTTTAAGTCTGCTGACTGGTGACTCTGCTGGCCACTCCATGTTTTTAAGCTTACCATCTTGTTCGTTTTTGCTAAGGTAGTTCTGGCATAGCTTGGACTTATGTTTTGGGTCATTATCTTGCTGTAGGATGAACCCCTGACCAACTAGGCGCATACCAGAGGGTACTGCATGGCGCTGCAAAATGCTGTGGTAGCCGTTTTGGTTCAGGGTGCCTTTCACTCCGTACAAATCACCGACCGTGGATCCAGCAAAACAGCCCCAGACCATCACGCTTCCTCCTCCATGTTTGACAGTTGATGTCCCACACTGAGGAACCATCCTTTCGCCTACTCGACGGCGTACAAAAATCCTGCGTGATGAACCGAAGATTTCAAATTTTGATTCATCAGTCCATAGCACCTTCTTCCAGTCTTCAGTAGTCCATTGATGATGTTTCTTGGCCCAGGCAAGCCTCTTTTTCTTATTCTGACGTCTTAGCAATGGCTTTCTTGCTGCAACTCGACGAATCAAACCTGCACGAAGTCTTCTCTTTCCAGTTGAAACTGAGACTTGCTTATTATGGTGAAGAATACTGTACTCACTGACACCTTGACTTTCTTCGCAATTTCTCTGTAGGAAAGACCAACATTCTTAAGTGTTATGATGGTCTGTCTCTCTTCCATCGTTAATTGCCTTTTTCCCTCCATTTTATGACAACACACTACTTTCAGCAGTACAATACTGTTCAAATAATGCTCACGAGGGTATGGTACCACAGTGTGTTCCAACAATACTTTTATACAAGCAGAGGGGTTGTAAGTAACCCAGGAAAGTTGGAACACCTGTGGGAATTGGTAGCACCAACTTTCAAAGCTTGATCAACCTCCATTGCTGCAGAACAGCCTCTACATTGTTAACCCATTTCTTGTTCCCTGAAAAAGGCCTTTTTGTAAATGTCTGGGTAGCTTGTGAATTTCACCAAGGAATCAATAAATACTTCATCATAATGTAGTTCTTGATTATATTCTGTATTATTAATCTGATAAGTACCCAGTAACTAAAATTATTGAATAAATGTAGTGGAGTTAAAAGTACAATATTACCCTCTGAGATGTAGTGGAGTAGAAGTATAAAGTAGCATAAAATGGTAAAGTACAAGTTCCTCAAATTTGAACTTAAGTGCAGTACTTTTACTGTAAAATATTTGTGTTATGTTTGTTTGTGTGCAAATACAATACTTGAAGATTATCTTGATTTTGATTTGGAAGTGGGTTGTGAATTGAATTCACTGTTGAAAGCTGTTGAAAATACTATGTGTAATCTCTAACACAAGATCAGGAGTATTCTGTATACTGATAAACAGTTTAATGTGCCCTATGCTAAAACTCCAAACTATAGTTTAGCCAGTCAGAGTCTCCCAGTAAAACTATACTAAATAAGGGAGTGGCTCTCTCTGCTGGTGAAAGGGTGTAAATGTTGAGTTGGGTTAGGCAGGTGCGTAAAAGCAGCAAACTGAACTAACTTCAAACTTTGACGTCCAGTCAATTAAACAAAACTGTAAAAATATTTAATATGACGCTTAATAATTACTAATTAATTCCATAATCGAGAATTCTAGAGTTTGCACGAATTGGAAACATCAAATTAAATCATACTTAACTAACTAACAGTAAATTCTATGTCTGATTTAATTAGAAACTCATTTTTAATGAATCTGCATTCATGTCCTTTTTATTTGTTTTCTTCATTCTTTCTTTTTTTATTTGCTTGTTTCCGGTCTAAACAAACAACAACTGAACCAGTTGTCTTTGGACCATTTGGAAATAGTCTTAGAATAGTGTTTAAGGTGGATGAGTCAAGACGTGTCACTAAAATAAAAGTTAAGTCTGTCCAAGAGCATCGGGATAAACAGACAGAGGTGGAAGTGGCCCTTCCGCTGCAGCAAACCCGCACATCTGCTTTGGGGGCGAGTTTCCTTGTTTTTTTTACGCAAAGGATGTGAGCAGGAGTGGCACTCAAGGGGCTTTAAATAGGAACTGTCTCCAAACTTTGGGGCAACAGAGCATCTGAAAACTTCCAGCAGCTCGCAGTGGAAACCACCGGTTTGCTCCAGGATGGACGTCAACAGGAGACTGGGGATGAGGGACACTGTGCTTGCGCTCTTACTCGCCGTATTCCAGGGATTTCCTCTCGGGGAAACGGCCCCGAACCCGTCCCCGTTGGTTGGATCCAACTGGGGGAACCCGAGGAGATATGTTCACCTGCAGACATCTACAGACCTCAACAACTTCTACTTGGAGATCAAATTAGATGGCACTGTGCGCCGAACTACAGTCAGGAGTTCATATAGTAAGATCCTTAACCTCGTTTTCATTTTTCATTTCATTTTAATTTTTGTAATGACGTTCTGTGTTTAACACTCTGATGCTCACTGCTTTTCCTTCCCTGCAGGTGTGATTTTACTGAAAGCTGAAACAAGGGAGCGCATTGCCATCCTCGGCGTCAAAAGCGGCCGTTACCTGTGTATGGATTTGGAGGGCAACCCATTCAGCTCGGTAAGCCAATACTTACTTTCAGTTCGATTGATTGTTACTATTATTTCAATCGATCCCCGATACTAAACTGTTTTTTTTTTTACTTTTGAGTTCCTCTTACTTGGCACCCTTGTGCGGTTTTACGCATCGCTTCAAATGAGCCTTTATTTTACGCACAAACGTACTGCATCTATTGGACGTCTTAACATCAACTTATTTAATTTTTTAACCGTTTAGTTGAGTGACGCCGAAAACGGTTTGGCGTCATTGTGGGGTTTTACGCATACGCATTTTTCAGATCTCTTTTTTACTTTTACGCACCAAATGTTTTTTTGTTTACATATAAATGTATTCATTGGAATTCTTTTCATTGATATCAAGTGAACAAACTGCTAATAGTGGTATTAGTATTTTCACTTTTTCACTGTATTAGATGGATGTTTTAGTATCTAGATATTCCTGCACTGTAGTTTAATTTTCTCCCCGTCTCCTTCTGTCTTTCAGCCCACCTGCCTCAGGGATGACTGTCTGTTCAACCACAGACTTCTGGAGAACAACCGGGACGTGTACTATTCCACCCGGACCGGCATCCTGTTCAACCTGGAGGGCTCCCGACAGGTGTTTTCAGCGGGCCAGAACCTGCCGCAGACATCCCTCTTCCTGCCTAAGAAGAACACAGTGCCGCTGGAGCGCCTCCTGCTGCACAGGGAGAAGAGGAACCAGGTGGTTGATCCCTCCGACCCGCACAACGTCTACGTTGGTCAGACCGAGGAGGGCTCTGACTCTCGGGCCGTTCCGGAGGACGACGCCGATCTGGAGGTGGAGGTGGAGGCCGGGGACGATGGGCGCAACGTGTCCCGGGAGACGCCGCTGGCTCCTTCCACCCACGACCCCTGGAACGTGCACTCGTCCAACCTGGCCAGCCCCCGGAGCACCGGGACCATGGGCTGATTTTAGTTGTGACTGATATGGATATCATTACCTTAATTTAAGTGAGTCCAAGTTTTGGTTTAGTTTTTGATCTGTGAGAGAAAAAAATGAAAGGGCATTAAGGTTTTTCCTTCTTTTTCACAGTGACTAAATAATGTCTTTTCACTCCTCACTCATTCAGAAAACAGTGTTTATTCACACAAATATTAGACTTGACTTGCATACCCTTTTTTTGCACAATGTATTATGTTAAAACGCAATTCTTTGCGATCACTGCAGATTTAATAAGTTCAATCAATAAGGGATGGGCCTTTTACTGGATTCGTCTCATCAACATTTAGTATTTAGTACATTCACAAGCAGGTTTGGCGATTAATGAAGCATAATAGGGATTTCACCACATCTAAAAATGTTGTTTGATGTTACATCTGACAACTCTCCCAGACAGAAATAAATTACTGAAAAAGAAAATGTTAATTTTGTGCCAAGATGAGTAATCCAAATCCATTTCCCATTCCCATCCATTACAATTAGTTGGCACTCTCTCACACCGCACTATAGCTTAGATGATAAATGGGCCATTTCTCATCTAAGCCACATGGCTGTAAACATTGATAAAATTATTCAAAAACACTGTTTGGTTTCCCTGAAGAACTATGATTCATTTTAGTGAGGATGCAATTGCTTACCAAGAAAACAAAGCCTTAGAAATTAAGAATCTCAAGACTGTGGACAAGTAAGCATGTGCACATTTTGGTCTCTTCTTATTGAGGTTTTTACAGCTGGTCTGAGAAACCCACATTTCAAAGTGACATTGATGTTATCTCAAGACAGAAGCCTTATTTAGCCTACCTCTGAAGGACTGAAGGCCCTGTCTACTGATGTGAAACTAGGCAGGCATGATTTTAAACATAAATATATTTCATTTTGTAGAGTTAAGGTTAGGTTTTGCTCATATTTTAAAGTCCTAAATGTACTGAGTTAGATATAGAAGATATGTTTGTGTAGTGTAAGATCTTGAACCTAAAACAGAAATTCCAAAAACTTTCAAAACTACAGTTTTGCTAAAATTACAGTATTCGTTGTGTTGTGCTGTATTCGTACAATCTAATTCATGACTTGAATGAATATAACTACAGGGTAAACCTTTTACAGAGCAGTCCTCTTGATGTGGTTTTTACAGGTGCTGGGCACCACCAGCAAACACTAAAACCAGTCCCAAATAGTATTTATTTATTTAATGCCATTCCTGTTTTGTTATTTATGGATTTGATGCTTAAATGTACATACAAGAAAACATGGTTTGTCTTTGAATGTATGAGTTGGAGTTGTAAATGGAGTGTTTGGGACAAAATAAACTATCAAGGAAACGTGTTTAGTGTTGTGTCATTTATGAAAACCTACGTATATAACTGTGAGGTTTCTGTTCTTTGTGTTCTATATTTGGTAAAATGTGCTGTCTGAAAAGGAAGTAAGCAGGTTTTACATTGGCCCAGTTACTCAGCACTTTCACTCATTATAGCTAAATGTCCTGCGCTTTCACACCTCCTGCACTTAATTAGCAAATAGGTACATGAGTTGCAACTGACTCTTTTCACTCTAAAAATACACTTAGTTCCGTTTTGACTTTGTCTAACTGTTAAATTGGTCACCCATTAACCTTTGACCTGTGTACAGAATAATTCAGCAGAGATTTCAGGAAGTTCTCAGCCACAACCGGTTGTCGTTTTTTCCATTTTATGTAAAGTGTTAATTAGTTAGCTTTAGAAGAGCTGGTAGCCAGATTTAGTGACAGAGCCTGGCTAACTATTTCCCCGTTTCCAGTCTTTGTGCTAAACTAAGCAAACCGACTGCCAGCTCAGCTGTAATATCATGGGCAGATAATACCGTTGTTTCAGTCCTCTCATCAGCTGTTAACTGTACCTCCAATGAAAATAAAAAAAATCAAATAAAAAAAAGATGAGATGCTGTACTATCTAGCTGCAGGATATTGAAGCTCTTTGAGATCTAAAATAGCTGTTCTTCACAGGTCGGTAGTAATGGTAGTACAGAGCCCTAGGGTGCTCAAACATTTTCCAGTCATTAAGGATGAGAGAATACTGAGCTCTATCAGTTGTTAAAGACATGATGGGAGCCACTAAGCCTTTTTTTGTTTCCCCAGTGATGGAAGAAGTATTCCAATCTTTTATAAACACTAGAAACACTATTACAAGTAAAAGTCCTGTATTCAAAATGTTACTTTCATTTTATTTTTTACTTATTTAGAGGTAAAGAAGTTTTATTATCAAAGCTTACCTAAAGTACAAAAAGGATACTTACTTACTTATGCAGAAATACCCATTTCAGAATAATGTATATCAGGGCAGTAATCACCTATTTACCTATACTATGGCTTTTTATGACATTTTTACTATTGCTATTATATAAAACACTATATGACTTTTTATGACATTTGTATGGCATACAATAATATAACATAACATTTACCATTGTATAAACATGTCATAAAAAAGTCATAGTATATATATATATATATATATATATATATATAATATATATGTTAAAAAAGTCGAGAAAAAAAAAGTGATAAAAAAGTCATAGTTTTGTATATTGTTATCTTTATATTTATTTTTTAACATACTATACAATGACTTTATTTTCCGAAATACTATATAATGACTATTTTTCAACAGATAATTTTTTGGCCGTTCAAGACCTTTTATTGACAGGACAGCTAAAGACAGACAGTGGGAGAGAGAGGGGAAGGTGTGGGCTGAGCCTTAGAACATGGGGAGCACGCTCAACCACGTGAGCTACCAGGCTATACTAAAACTTTTTATGAGCTTTGACATGATATACTTTGACTTTTTCAACAAACTATACTTTGACTTCTTTATGACTTTTTTAGAGATAGAGATTCTGACATTTTTTACATACTATACAATGACTTATTTTCAACATGCTTTATTTTATACAATGGCTTTTTCGACATACTATACTGTGACATTTTTATGACTTTTTTCGACATACTATACTATGAATTTTTACGAATTTTTTGACATACTGTTTTTAACATGCTATACTATGACTTTTTTCAACATACTGTGGCTTTTTATGACTTTTTTGACATGCTATACCATGATCTTTTTCTGACATTTTTGACATTCTATACTATGACTTATTTTCGATATACTACACTATGACTTTTTTAACATGCTATACAATATGACTTTCTTATGATTTTTGACATACTCTACCATGACTTATTTTCAACATGCTATATTGAATGACGTTTTCGACATTCTATACTATGACTTTTTGGACATACTATACTATGGCTTTTTGGACATACTATACTGTGACTTTTTTATGACTTTTTTGGACATACTATACTATGACTTTTTTACGACTTTTTTAACATACTATACTATGCCTTTTTTTAAGACATTTTTTCGACATGCTATAAACTATGACTTTTTGGACATACTATACTATGACTTTTTCATGACGTTTTATCGACATACTATACTATGACTTTTTTATGACTTTTTTATGACTTTTTTACGACTTTTTTAACATGCTATACTGTTAGAATAATTTAATTATCAAGAATAGACAGAGACCACTGAAGTTATAATAAAGTTCATTTTACTTGAGAACCCAACAAGGAGACAATTACAGCACTCACAGCATGAGTACAGAAATGACTAATGTAAGCCTCAAACAGTAGCTTATTTATGTGTGAAATACAATCATAATACAGAGTTTGATGTCGTCAATTGTCTATCTTGTCAGTTTAGATGTCGTCTCCTCTCTCTGGTCAGACTCGATGGCGTCCCCTTTATCTGGTCAGAGAGACGCATGTTCTGTCCTCGGGCCCCAGACAAGATAGCCAGTGACTCCATGCTATCTTGTGGGAGTATTCAGTATAATATTATTCTATGCAACCAGTTTAATAATAACAAGAGGGAAAGTATGTATCATAATTTCCATAACATTTACTATGACTTTTTCAACATACTATACTATGACTTTTTTTAACATGTTATACTACAACTTTTTTCAACATACTATACTATGACTTTTTTTTCCGATATACTATACCATGACCTTTTTTTTAAACTTATTTTAACATATTATACTATGACTTTTTTAACATGCTATACTATGACTTTTTTCGACATACTATACTATGACTTTTTATGACTTTTTTTCAACACACTATACTATGACTTTCAACATACTATACTATGACTTTTTATGACTTATTTCCGACATACTATACTATGACTTTTTTGACATACTATCCTATGACTTTTTTCAGACTTTTTTCGACATACTATTCTATGTTATTTCCGACATGCTATACTATGACTTTTTTATGACTTATTTTCGACATATGGCTTTTTTATGATTTATTTTCAACATACCAAACTAAGACTTTTTTGACATGCTATCCTATGACATTTTTTTATATACTATACTATGACTTTTTCAACATACAATACTGTGACTTTTTATGACTTATTTTCTACATACTATAATATGACTTCTTATGACTTATTTTCGACACATGACTTTTTTTTATGTTACATTTTTTTATATTTTAATATTTTTGAACACACAACATACAGAACAAACAAATACAATCGAACAGGAACCAAAACCCTCACCCACCCCCCACCCTCTACGGTCTCGAGGAAAACAAAACAAATCACCAGTATGTTTTTGGACATACTATAACCTTTCCTTTTTTTTTTTTTTTTTCAACATATGACTTTTTTATGATTTATTTTCTATATACTATAGTGAGTTTTTTTATGACTTTTTTTTTCAACATACTATACTATGACTTTTTATGACTTATTTCCAACATAGTATACTAAGACTTTTTTGACATACTATCCTATGACTTTTTTCGGATTTTTTTCGATATACTATACTATGACATTTTTTCAACCCAATATACTATGACTTTCAATATACTATACTATGACTTTTTAAGACTTATTTCTGACATACTATACTATGACTTTTTTATGACTTTTCTTTTCGACATATAATACTAACACTTTTTTGATATGCTATCCTATGAGTTTTTTGTGACTTCTTTGATATATACTATACCAAGACTTTTTTATGACTTTTTTTGATATACTCTACTATGACTTTTTTAACATGCTATACTATGACTTTTTTCGACATACTATACTATGACTTTTTTTTCAATATACTATACTATGACCTTTTTTTAAACTTTTTTTTAACATATTATACTATGACTTTTTTAACATGCTATACTATGACTTTTTTCGACATACTATACTATGACTTTTTATGACTTTTTTTCAACACACTATACTATGACTTTCAACATACTATACTATGACTTTTTAAGACTTATTTCCAACATACTATACTATGACTTTTTTGACATACTATCCTATGACTTTTTTCAGACTTTATTTGACATACTATTCTATGTTATTTCCAACATGCTATACTATGACTTTTTATGACTTATTTTCGACATATGGCTTTTTTATGATTTTTTTTCGACATACCAAACTAAGACTTTTTTGACATGCTATCCTATGACATTTTTTATACTATGACTTTTTTTATGTTACATTTTTTATATTTTAATATTTTTGAACACACAACATACAGAACAAATACAAACAATCGAACAGGAACCAAAACCCTCACCCACCCCCCACCCTCTACGGTCTCAGGGAAAAACAAAACAAATCACCGGTATGTTTTTGGACATACTATAACCTTTCCTTTTTTTTAAATTTTTTTTTTCAACATATGACTTTTTTATGATTTATTTTCTATATACTATAGTGAGTTTTTTTTATGACTTTTTTTTTTTCAACATACTATACTATGACTTTTTATGACTTATTTCCAACATAGTATACTAAGACTTTTTTGACATACTATCCTATGACTTTTTTTCGGATTTTTTTGAGCAACTATACTATGACATTTTTTCAACCCAATATACTATGACTTTCAATATACTATACTATGACTTTTTAAGACTTATTTCTGACATACTATACTATGACTTTTTTATGACTTTTTCTTTTGACATATAATACCAAGACTTTTTTGATATGCTATTCTAGCTCTTTTTAACATGCTATACTATGACTTTTTTTCGACATACTATACTATGACTTTTTTTTTCAATATACTATACTAGGACCTTTTTTTAAACTTTTTTTTAACATATTATACTATGACTTTTTTAACATGCTATACTATGACTTTTTTAACATGCTATACTATGACTTTTTTTCACATACTATACTATGACTTTTTTATGACTTTTTTTTCAATACACATATACTATGACTTTTTCAACATACTATACTATGACTTTTTAAGACTTATTTCCAACATACTATACTATGACTTTTTTGACATACTATCCTATGACTTTTTTTTCAGACTTTATTTGACATACTATTCTGTTATTTCCAACATGCTATACTATGACTTTTTATGACTTATTTTCGATATATGGCTTTTTTTATGACTTTTTTTCTGACATACCAAACTAAGACTTTTTTGACATGCTATCCTATGACATTTTTTTTATATAATATACTATGACTTTTTATGTTTTTTTTTAACATACAATACTATGACTTTTTATGACTTATTTTCTACATACTATAATATGACTTCTTATGACTTATTTTCGCAATACATACGACTTTTTTTTAAGCATTTTTTTTATATTTTAATATTTTTGAACACTAACAACATACAGAACAAACAAATAAATCCAGACAGGAACCAAAACCCCCACCCACCCCCACCCTCTATGACTTGTCTCGAGGAAAACAAAAAATAAATCACTGAGTATGTTTTTGGACATACTATAACCTTTTTTTTTTTAATTTTTTTTTCTAACATATGACTTTTTTATGATTTATTTTCTATATACTATAGTGAGTTTTTTTTCATGACTTTTTTTTTTTCAACATACTACTATACTTTCTGACTTATGACTTTATTTCCAACATAGTATACTAAGACTTTTTGACATACTATCCTATGACTTTTTTTCAGCGGATTTTTTTCGATATACTATACTATGACATTTTTTCAACCCAATATACTATGACTTTCAATATACTATACTATGACTTTTTAAGACTTATTTCTGACATACTATACTATGACTTTTTTATGACTTTTCTTTTCGACATATAATACCAAGACTTTTTTGATATGCTATTCTATGACTTTTTTAACATGCTATACTATGACTTTTTTCGACATACTATACTATGACTTTTTTTTCAATATACTATACTATGACCTTTTTTTAAACTTTTTTTTAACATATTATACTATGACTTTTTTAACATGCTATACTATGACTTTTTTCGACATACTATACTATGACTTTTTATGACTTTTTTTCAACACACTATACTATGACTCGGTCTCGAGGAAAACAAAACAAATCACCAGTATGTTTTTGGACATACTATAACCTTTTCTTTTAAAAAATTTTTTTTTTCAACATATGATTTTTTTATGATTTATTTTCTATATACTACAGTGAGTTTTTTATGACTTTTTTTTTCAACATACTATACTATGACTTTTTATGACTTATTTCCAACATAGTATACTAAGACTTTTTTGACATACTATCCTATGACTTTTTTTGGTTTTTCTTTCGACATACTATGACATTTTTTCAACCCACTATACTATGACTTTCAATATACTATACTATGACTTTTTAAGACTTATTTCTGATATACTATACTATGACTTTTTTATGACTTTTCTTTTTGACATATAATACTAAGACTTTTTTGATATGCTATCCTATGAGTTTTTTGTGACTTCTTTGATATATACTATACCAAGACTTTTTAATGACTTTTTTTGATATACTCTACTATGACTTTTTTAACATGCTATACTATGACTTTTTTCGACATACTATACTATGACTTTTTTTTCGATATACTATACCATGACCTTTTTTTTAAACTTTTTTTTAACATATTATACTATGACTTTTTTAACATGCTATACTATGACTTTTTTCGACATACTATACTATGACTTTTTATGACTTTTTTTCAACACACTATACTATGACTTTCAACATACTATACTATGACTTTTTAAGACTTATTTCTGACATACTATACTATGACTTTTTTATGACTTTTCTTTTCGACATATAATACTAAGACTTTTTTGATATGCTATCCTATGAGTTTTTTGTGACTTCTTTGATATATACTATACCAAGACTTTTTTATGACTTTTTTTGATATACTCTACTATGACTTTTTTAACATGCTATACTATGACTTTTTTTAACATACTATACTATGACTTTTTATGACTTTTTTTCAACACACTATACTATGACTTTCAACATACTATACTATGACTTTTTATGACTTATTTCCAACATACTATACTATGACTTTTTTGACATACTATCCTATGACTTTTTTTAGACTTTTTTCGACATACTATTCTATGTTATTTCCGACATGCTATACTATGACTTTTTATGACTTATTTTTGACATATGGCTTTTTTATGATTTATTTTCGACATACCAAACTAAGACTTTTTTGACATGCTATCCTATGACATTTTTTTATATACTATACTATGACTTTTTATGAATTTTTTTTCAACATACAATACTGTGACTTTTTATGACTTATTTTCTACATACTATAATATGACTTCTTATGACTTATTTTCGACACATGACTTTTTTTTATGATACATTTTTTTATATTTTAATATTTTTGAACACACAACATACAGAACAAACAAATACAATCCAACAGGAACCAAAACCCTCACCCACCCCCCACCCTCTACGGTCTCGAGGAAAACAAAACAAATCACCAGTATGTTTTTGGACATACTATAACCTTTTTTTTTTTTAAAAATTTTTTTCAACATATGACTTTTTTATGATTAATTTTCTATATACTATAGTGAGTTTTTTATGACTTTTTATACTTTTTTTTCAACATACTATACTATGACTTTTTATGACTTATTTCCAACATAGTATACTAAGACTTTTTTGACATACTATCCTATGACTTTTTTCGGATTTTTTTCGACACACTATACTATGACTTTCAATACTATACTATGACTTTTTAAGACTTATTTCTGACATACTATACTATGACTTTTTTATGACTTTTCTTTTCGACATATAATACCAAGACTTTTTTGATATGCTATTCTATGAGTTTTTTGTGACTTCTTTGTTATATACTATACCAAGACTTTTTTATGACTTTTTTTGATATACTCTACTATGACTTTTTTAACATGCTATACTATGACTTTTTTCAACATACTATACTATGACTTTCCATGACTTTTTTTTTTCAACACACTATACTATGACTTTCCATGACTTTTTTTTTCAACACACTATACTATGACTTTCAACATACTATACTATTACTTTTTTATGACTTATTTTCAACATATGACTTTTTATAACTTTTTTATGACATCCTTTTTTTCGACATTCTATACACTTCTAAGACCAAGGAGATGGTGCTGGATTTCCGTAGGTCTAAGCCCGCTCTGCTGCCAGTCTCCATTGAGGGGGTCAACGTGGAGGTGGTTAACATTTACACATATCTGGGGATACACCTGGACAATAAACTGGACTGGTCAGCCAACACTGATGCACTCTACAAGAAAGGGCAGAGGCTGCAGTCCTTTAATATCTGCAGCAAGCTCCTCTGGATGTTTTACCAGTCTGTTGTTGCCAGGGTCCTCTTCTATGCTGTGGTATGCTGGGGAGGAAGCACAAAGAAGAGGGATGCTGGGCGACTGGACAGGCTGGTAAGGAAAGCTGGCTCTGTCGTGGGCGCTGAACTGGAGTGCATCACTACAATATCAGATAAAAGGACTCTGAACAAACTGCTCAACATTTTGGACAATAACTGTCATCCACTCCACAGCACTATCACAAAGCAGAAGCATGATCAGCTCAAGACTACACACACTGCCATGCACAACTGACAGACTGAGAAAGTAATTTGTCCACAGGGCCATACAACTCTACAATGCTTCACAAAAAGGAAGAGGAGAGCTAGTCTTCTCTGCATAGTCTGTCTGCCTCTCCTCCCTCTCCACTACTTCCACTACCTCCTATAATAACAGTTATGTACTGACTGTCCACTGGCCCACTGTTTACTGCTTACACCGTTTACTGGTTAAATTAGCCCATATGCACAACCCCTCCCTCCATCCTTCCCCCAGCATGGACTGAGGTCTGACTTAATACTTGAACAATAGCTGTAACCCTATTACTTCAAACCTCTAATATTGACTGTCTATCCTACTGTCCACTTTATTCCCTTATAATGCCATATTTAATGCTGTCTTTTTTTAAACTTTATCCTTGCACTGCTATAGTTTTTTTTATATTACTATGTCTACATTATTCTCTTATATTGTCCATATTTAATGCTGGTCTCTAGACTTTATCCTTGCAGTATTGAACTTATTTGCACTACCACCATGACACACTCTCGTAGAGCACCTTACCATACATACTGAATCACAGGGTCAGTCCCTGCCCTGTCACTGCAAACGTCTCATGCTTACACATCCATTAGTACATTCATGTGGATCTAGTATCTAGATCTAGATTTTTATCTAGTATTTTTTTCTTTTATTGTCCATATTATTCATGTGGATTTGTTTGTTTTTTGTTATTTGTTATTTTATCATCCTGTTTATGATGTATGTTTATGTTGTGTGTGATGTCTGTAAGCTACTGGGACCATAAATTTCCCCTTGGGGATCAATAAAGTATCTATCTATCTATGAATGAATTTTTTATGACTTTTTTTTAAACATACAATACTATGACTTTCAACATACTATACTATTACTTTTTATGACTTTTTTTAACATGCTATACTATGACTTTTTTCGACATGCTATAATATGACTTTTTTATGACTTATTTTCGACTTATGACTTTTTTATGATTTATTTTCGACATACCATATTGAGTTATTTTATGACTTTTCTTTCGTCATACCATACTAAGACTTTTTTGACATGCTATCCTATGACTTTTTATGACTTTTTTGATGTACTATACTATGACTTTTTTTCGACATACTATACTAAGACTTTTTATGACTTTTTTTTATGTACTATACTATGACTTTTTTAACATGCTATACTATGACTTTTTTTCAACATACTATACTATGACTTTTTATGACTTTTTTTATGTACTATACTATGACTTTTTTCGACATACTATACTATGACTTTCAACATACTATACTATGACTTTTTTATGACTTATTTTCGACATACCATACTAAGACTTTTTTGACATACTATCCCATAACTTTTTTATGATTCTTTTTCAACATTCTATCCTATGACTTTTTTCAACATACTATACTATGACTTTTTTATGACTTATTTTCGACATACTATACTATGATTTTTTTATGACTTTCTTTCAACATACCATACTAAAACTTTTTTGACATACTATCCTATGACTTTTTTTATATACTATACTGTTACTTTTTTATGACTTTTTTCGACAAACTATACTATGACTTTTTTTTCAACACACTATACTTTCACTTTCAAAATACTATACTATGACTTTTTTTGACTTATTTCCAACATACTATACCATGACTTTTTTATTACTGTTTCAACATCCTATACTAAGATAAGAACTGAGCCTTAGTACATAGAGAACACACTCTACCAGGTGAGCTACCAGACAAAGTACAGAAATTCTCAGAATTTTCTAATGATAAATGAAATTTTGACAGTATTTCAAAATGAAGATGACCATCTTGTACTTATGCGCTGTGGACACTTCCCCTGCACATTTTAGATGTTTATCAGCATCAACACACCTGTCTGACATGATCAGCTCAGTTTGTGTGCTAGCTTAACATTCCACTGTTTACTCTGGCATTATTCTTTGCAGACTGGAAACACACGTTTCTTAGAAGAACTGAAGCTCAAGAAGTTTGAGACTGGTTTTCAGAGCCAAAGGTTAGGAGTTCAAATCCCCTACGCACCACTCCCCAACCTTCACTTGAACAGAAGCCCTGTTCCTTGGGCATACTCAACAGATGAGCAGGAATATGTCTGTTTGGCACTTCTGCTGACAGAATCTTCGTTTATTTCCATTTTTCTGCTCTTCTCCAATCCACACCGCCTTTTTCTTTTCCTGTTCAAAATGCTCGGCCCTGACCATCTCTACGGAGCACTTTTTTTTTTTTTTTAACATACTATACTATGACTTTTTCATGAACATGTATACTATGACTATTTTTAACATACTATACTGTAACCTTTTTGTGAATGTTTTCAACATACTACACAATGACTTTTTTTCATCATACTATACTATGACTTTTGTTTCAAGTCACATTGTGACTTTTTTAGACAACCTATATGACTTTTTTCAACTAACTATAATGTGACTTTTTATCACTTTTTTTAGACAAACTATACTATGACTTTTTTCGACATACAATACTATGACCATTTTTGACATAGTATACTATGACTTTTTGACATCCTATTCTTTGACTTTATGACATACTATACTGACTTTTTGTGATTTTTTTGTGTATATGTTAAAAAATAAACAAAAAAGTATAGTATTTCATAAAAAGGTCATTGTCCAGTATTTTTAAAACGTCATAGTTTAGTATGTCAAAAAAGTCAGTTGGTTATGGCCAAAAAGTCATGTTATACTATTAAAAAATAAAATGAAAATGCACCCAAATAACGAATAAATAGCAGTGTTGGAATGTAAGTTGGTACATTTAGGAATATATTATACATTTTATTCCACTACAATTACTTTTGACAGCTTTAGTTATTGTGCAGATTTAGATTAATACACAAATATAAACTAATAACTTATGAGTATAGATTAAGCTACCTAACAGAAATATAATTTAAAATTAGCCCCACCTTTACCACCTGCCATATTAAAATGATGTACACATGAATACTTTCACTCCTGGTACTTTAAGTATACGAATGCTAATACTTTTACTTGATAAGATTTTAAATGCAGGGATTTTACTTTTTATTGTTAAACTGTAGTATTACTACTAGTACTACTAGGTCTGAATAGGTCTTCCACCACTGATAAATGCCATGAAACAGCACTCTAGAGACAGCTGCTCTTTCACTATTTCGTGTTACATTTTGTTGTGTCAGACGAGTAAAAGTGCATTTATGTTCAATGGAAAGTATACAGTTTTTAGATTTCACCTTGCGGTATTAACATAAATAGATCAAACATTGCATTTGAAATAGTGAATAGGCCATGACAGGCTCCTAGGCTAAGGCATTCAGTGGAGATTAAAAAGGGACTCTAAAAATAGAAAGAAAAAAAACACACATGGAACACCAGGTAGTTGGACGGAGATAATAAATGTAGTTTTACAGCATTTTGTGACATATGCATCATGTTGTTTTGGTTTCTTTTATCTATTTGTATGTATAAAACTCAACAAAGATTCAGTGTTATGTTGTATTGCACAAGTAAAATGAGCAGCATCACAGAAGACATCAACTTGAAAATGCTGAACAGTGTTCAATAATACATTAAATAGTTCTGACTTTGGTATAACATGATAAAAGAGGCAATACAGTTAACAATATTAGAAGTGTAGAATGACAAGTCCTCACTGGCCTAGGTCGGGAGGATGATGAAACGGTTTGATAATACAGTACTGCACCCTTATTTTGACTAACGATCCACAGTAAAACGCTATGATTATTGAGAAAACATAATTTAACATGCCCCTTTCTGTATTCAGTTACCTGTGGTAACTTTGAGGTCTTTGCCTTTATTTTCCCTTAAGTGCTCATGAATGTTCCTGATAGTGCACAGAAACAGAACACATACGCCATATATAAAACATTAATCCCATTTCCTTTCTCTCCACGCTATTTAGCAGCTGTGAGATTTTCTAGGTGATACTTCCTGTTGGTAAAGAGGCAGCGGGAAGCAGAGAGGACCGGGCCGGACTCGGACTGGCTAAGGGTGAAAATGAAGCGACTGATGCCTGTGTTCGGACAGGGTGAAAACAGCTGGGACATCTTCACCCCTGCAGGCAGAGAACTCTTTAAGTCCTCTACAAGATGCTTGACGCCTACACGGATGTAAGCGCCGTGGCTCACGACCAGAGCATGGACCGGCACCCCCTGGAGACCATCATCAGCCGAGCCCACAGGAGCAACGTGTGAGGCGCTGGCTGCCGAGGCACCTGGTCCTGACAGGCAGTGTTCATCCAACATTTGCTTGAAGAGGACTTTGAGGAATTTTTTGAATCGCAGCTTCACCTGGAAACAAGGGGACAGTGAACAAGAGCAGGTTTAAGAGCGTGAATCAACTGTTAATTAGCAACTATTTTGAATATTCAGTCATTTCTCAAGCAAAAGTGCCCAAAATCTTCTGGCTGCAGCTTGTCCAATATAAAGATTTGCTACTTTTTTTTTTTTCTGTTTTCTATCATTATAAATAGGAATATTGTTTAATATTTGTTTTTTTAACTGTTGGTCGGACAAAACAAGACATTTGAAGACTTTTATAGAAAGAAAAAAAAGGTTTTTGCGAGAAAACGATTGCCATTTAGAAAAGCAGCAGAAGTAGTCACACATTGTCACAATTGTGGAACATTTTCCTACATCAGAGGGTAATATAACACTTAAAATCCATTGAATTAACTAAAGAATGCATTGTCATGAAGCGTAAAAAAAGGCTGTTTTATTTCATGAAAGGTTGACGTTATAGACTGTCATTGAACAAAGACAACATGTAGTAGCTAAATGTGCTTAACAACACAATAGAAGAAAGTACCATGGGAAAAACTATGCATTTAAGAAGAGTACCTCAGGATTTTCCACATTAATCTTTGTAAGCAATATAAAAGCTACATTGACTTTTACAACTGTTATCTGATTATAAATGCAATATTTAAAATAGGCACTACATGGCGCTGTTGCACAAGCAATACCCTCTTGACCTTCAATTTTAAAGTGCCTGTTTTCAACTTTTTAACAGTACAATGGTGTCCAAAATGATGAATGCTGACTGGATCTGACTCACCTGGTCTAAAGTCTCTCCTCCAGGAGGGGTGTAGTCACCACATGACTGGCCAGCAGCGTTGGCCATGTTCTTCAGATCCTCTTTGGGACGTCCTTCAGCAACGCCAAAACCCTGTATTAACAAAACAACCACAACTACGAGCTCAGAAAGGAAACTAATGTAGTAGTACATTTAAACCTTTAATATATTTGGACGTAGTGTAAAGACAACATATCTTACCCTCTCTCTGAGTAAAGGCTCCAAAACCATCTCTGTGCCAGAGCAGTGAGTGTTGTTCATCAGAATTATTTCAGCTGTCTGACGGAGGAAATGTAACCTGGAAATTACTGACTCAATACATTTGTAAGTACCAAAAGAATCTGCCGTGGACAGACTAAAAAGTCATTAATACACTGTCAACATCAGTGAGTCAAAGACCACAGAGACATGAATGTTCACACAAACTATTTCATATCTGGAAGTCCTTTACATGCATCCTGTTTTTCCCTTTTCCCATCACAATCAGAAGAAAACAATAGTGACATTTTACTGGTTTGAATGAAGAATTATTTGTTCCTGATGGGAAATAAACAAGCTAGATATGTATGTGTTTATAGGCAAGAGGTCTGAAGCTCCAACTGTGAAACAATTTACAATAAGTGTCAATGCTCAGGTCTAATCACAGAGCTTCTTTTGCATCTTGGTATTAGCTTAACGCTAGTAATGTAAACAAAAGTTGTATTTGTCAATGATCCCTTGCTCAGCATTACTTTCCCCTTTATTTACCAAAAGCACCTTAAGACTTTCAACATTTAACATTTCCAGTGTTATGGGCTAAGATGCTTTGAGGACCTGTACGGTTTTAGACATATTGGGGCAAATGATCACGTAGGAGTGTGTTAAGATGTTGACAGTTAACTAAAGGAAAAATGTGTAAGGTTTGGCCTGGAATCACTTTATTACAAATGTCACTTATGAAAGGCTGTTGCACAATGGTAGTGTTGAAAAAATGATTCCCTGGAAATGTCATTAAACCACATGAGAAGTTCCAATAACAAAATATAAAATATCACTAAAACACAGTACACGGACATACTCTATACAGTATAATATCAATAGGCTGTCACTATGTATGTAAACCTAATAAAATATTCTATTAGAAATGAGACCTCAAAAATATCCATTAAAAAACACTGTGGATACAAGGTTTAAAAAGATACGCCCGCCTGCTGTTATTCTTCGTTTTTATCTTACTGCCAATAAATCCCATGAAAAGACAGAGACCAATAATAACTTGTGTGTCTGTCTCTCAATACTTTGACTGTCCCACACTGTCTGTCCCAAGCCCAGTCATACTCAAGATGTAAATCTTTTAAAATGATACACATATAAGAGTCACTTTTATAAAAGTATGCAGCTGCGGATAATTACACATTTGATTCTCTCGTGAGCATTTTTCAGCAAGAAGGTGTATGTGGGATTGTCTCAAAATCAACTACAGTGCCAAGGTTTATGGTAATGAAGGAACATGTCCCTCAATCAACAGCGGGGCGGATTGTTTTTTTGTATCAGTTTTTGGACACAATAATGGCACAGAGGAATAAGATGTATCATGCGTTGACTACACAGACAAGAGTTGTTACTAGGATCAATTCATGGTCTTGGTTTTGGGTCTTTTCATGGAATATGTTGACAAAAAAAAGACAAATACACAGTATCATCAGGCTTATCCTTTTAACAACACTATATAAATACAACAACAAATCTGTATGGTCTGACAGTGTATTTAGTCAATATAAACCACTTATTTAGCCGCTAAGCAGGTGGCAGGAGGGCAGTGATTTTTCTTTTAGTCACCTAATCTGTGTGTAATACGCAGATGATAGGCCACTTGTTATGGCCCGTTAAATTAAAAATGAATGAGTCTGACTTACCTGTATGGCTCGTTGTAGGTTACTGGCAAACACATTGTTGAATGTGATGTCTCTGAGGTATTTTCCTACGGCCTCAGCCTGCTGAACACCTGTTTCTGACAAGGGCGTGTCAACACCTTGACCTAAAAAACACGTGTTCAGCTTCTGCAGTATAACTCTGTACAGTGGAAATTAGTGTTAATCAAGTCTATTCAAGTGTTTTCTGTAACATGCAAGAATATGTTTAAGGTTAACGTTAAAACACCCACATGTTTGACCACAACTGTATAACGTTACGTTAACATAAGCTAGTTGATTCAGACTAAGCTAAACAACGTACCTTGCAGCAGCTTGTCTCTGTTGTACTGTGTTTCCCCACTGTGTAAAAATATAGCAATGGCATATCAATGTATTTCACCGGTGACAAGTAGCTAGCTAAGTCTGTGTTCAAATGCACAGCGAACATTAGCTAGCTAGGTAAGTTAAGAAGACTGAAACACAATGCACACGTTAGCCTAGCTAAGTTATTTAACGTTAACTCTTGTTTCTGTTAACTAGCTAACGTTAACACATTCTGCTGCCATGCTTAACCTTAATTACCAAACTGACAGGACATACGTCACATTACCAATTAATTCGTGTTTAAGTCCTCTGAGATAATAAAAGGGAAATTAAACCTTGAAATAATCACTTACTGTCGTATTAACGTCAAACTAAATGTAAACATTTTCAACGGCTGCTTTTCGTGCTACTTCCTGGTTGCCAATTTTTTTTTCTAGGACGGCAAAGGAACCTCCCTCTGATTGGCTAGTATTCGTTGCCTGCGCTGGTTGACATCAGGCAAGAACAGCCCATGGATGTATTAAGAGGACAGTGTCACCAAAGCCGGTCTACGGATATATATATATATATATATATATATATATATATATATATAGAAGTTCTTTGGTGTCACTCTCTCCGTTGACGCAAGTCACGGCGCTGGGCGGAGTGGGCTTGGTCAGCATAGGCCAATCAGAGGCAGATATGTCAATGGGCGAAATCATCATGGAAATCATAGAGTGAAATCCACATCCATGGGCGGAACCATAGACAGTATTATATGTCAATGTATATAACCTATGTATATAACGGCGGAACGTGCCTTTGCCTTTCTGGGGAAAAAAACAAAATAGTTCCGTTCTCTTAATCCATGGTTCAGACTTTTTTAACTGTCAATGATTCAGACTCGAGCTCACTGTATATAAGTCATGTTTATTTTTCACCATTTGATTCCTAATACATATGAAAAGTGATTTGGACAGGAGAAATTTCAAACTGTCGAGCTGTATGTCTTTTGAATATTGATTAGGAACAAATGCAAATATGTAACGTAGCCTCCTGCATCATGACGCAAATCATATCACATTGCTGAGTAAATCTTTTGTTTAGGTTACAGATTTGTCGCTATATTTTTAATTTGTATCGTACATTTTTTACTTTGTATCATTTATTATTACTATTGTAATGTTTAATATAGCAAAGCTGCGTGAAGGTAATCTAAACAAATACAAAGCTTCCTTACTCCACCTTTAAAGTTTTCTAGTTCAATTCAATTTGTCCATGAATAC
This sequence comes from Perca fluviatilis, assembly GCF_010015445.1. Classification (NCBI taxonomy): domain Eukaryota; kingdom Metazoa; phylum Chordata; class Actinopteri; order Perciformes; family Percidae; genus Perca; species Perca fluviatilis. The sequence goes on from NC_053134.1 coordinate 9,037,437, forward strand.
AAAAACAAAAGTGAACGCAGTTTTATTTAAAAATATTTTTTTTGTTGCCTCTGATTAAGATGGATTTACTTTGATTTCATTGTTTATATACCTTGATTTTTATATTTCGTTTACTTTTTTTATTTACTTTTATGGATGCAGGCCTATGTACTGATGTGGATACAACAGTTTGAGGGCACACCACCTACTTGTCTACTGTAGGTTTTCAGATGTTTAGTCGTCCTCTAGTGGCAACAGAAAGGTAAGATCTCACTAAAGGCACAGTCCAATTATTTCTGCAGATGTGCAGACCTCAGACTGTAAAGAGGAAGACAAACCAGTCACATGATTTTTAGCCAATTTATTGAGGAGCAATTGTTGAGGTACACTGTGTGGTTGCACATGGGGATAATGAAAGAGGAGTTTGGAAAAACAACCACACTGAACAATGATAAAAACATTCTCGTGGTTTAAACTTTGACTAAATGGGTACCTCAAAAATAAACAATGTTCCACCTTGTTTAAATGAACTGATTAACACGCAAATTACTTTTTTTTTTTTAAACTTTGATATGAAATAACCCATTTTAAAGTGTAGGCACTTATAACTGCTCAGTGTAATCTGGCGGCAGTTATTTGATTTAAAGAGAAGAATCATCATCCTTCCTCTCATCTAGACAGAAAAAAAGTGAAACCCGTCCAACAAATTCAGAGTAAAACCGACGTGTGTGATGTGAAGTTTGATGAGGTAAAGTTGGGCTCTCGCTCTATCCGTCCAAATTAACCTGAGGTACACAAACATTACAAAGAAGCAGCAAGAATATGGTAGAATATAAAGTAAAAATACAAATGAAACAATAAAAAGAATAAAACATGCTAATCAAAAAGATCGGCAAAAACAAGTACTTCCAGTCCCGCACCAAACAGTTACGTTCCCTCCAGTACACATACAAAAGCTAAGAAGACAAGTTATAGAACATTTCGTAATATAGCAGCACACAAGTGAATTACAATAAGGCATCTTTGTGTAAGACTAGAAAAGAAATGCTTAATAGCAGCAAGAGAATGATGAGTATAATCTAGTTTTCTCACTTTGGAATTATTTTTCAAATTATACACAAAGCCTTTAAAAGCATAAACATTTTTTTCTGTTTAAAGCACTTTTTTTGGTAAAGCATTTGGCTTTCTGCACAACATGCATGAATACAATTTAGAAACTAAATTTCTGTAATGACTTTTCAACATTTCTGCTAATTGGTTGTTATATACAGTCAAAACGTTTCCACCATGTAAACCCCTATCTACCCATGTCTATAAAAGGAGAAAACTCACTTTTAAAACTTCAGTTCAGAGAGCAGTTTATATTAAAAAAAAAAAAAAAAGCAAAAAACATGAACAAGAATATTTAGGACAAAGTATGCGTGTAACTCTTTGAAAGAACTATTGGAAGGTTTTGGCTATGAATTAACAAAAATTCAAGTAAGGCGCACTGAATCCAAAAGAGTCTACAAGTGACTTGGATTTCCTTAGTTTATATACTATTATATTATAACACCAATTATCCTACGTCTACTCACCTGGGCATAGCTTTCAAGACAATGTGCATCACCCCATGGGAATCCAGCCCAGAAAAAAAAAAAAATAAAAATAAGAATCAAATAACTTACAGAAAAACTAAAAAAAGAAAAGACCCTAACAACCAACTGAACTCTCCACAACCACCATCCTCTTACCCTCCTTAAGGAGTGTGTTTTTAAAAGTGCATAAATATTTTTCCATGTCGCCCACTCTCAAAAAAGTTTATGGTGAAATTGATAACAGGAGAAACTGCAGCACAACTAATCTGATCCCCGTCCCGCCGGACATCACCGGGGATTCTTCTTCCTCCTGTGTGTCACTCAAGTATAGTGAAACTGCAGAAACATTACATAGCTTAAGTTAACTTCCTCGACAATTTCCTATCATTCATCAATCCAGACTTCTAGCATCCTCCACTTTCCACATGCGTTTCTTTTCCAAAAAACCTTACAAGAACCCTTTCAACCTGCATCGATTTCTTCTCGAACCTGGTAAAAAAAAAACTTGCCAAAGCTCCTTTTCCTCAAGTAACATGACATCTGTACTACTTAGCTGAGGATTAAATCACCTGCAAACCATCTACTAAACTCTCTCTAACATGTAGGAGCTAGACCAAGAACAAAATAAGAAAGTAGCCTCACTGAATATTGTCCTATTAACATACTCTACTGTTCTGTGGATATGGCAGTGAAATCAATACCTTAATAACGGACCTTGTCCTCTGTGTTAACCTTTAACAGTAGCCGCTGCTCCAGACCTCAAAGCCCCTCATGCTCTTCCTCTGTGAGCAGGCCCAGCCCACTCTTGGCCAACACTTTTCAGCATAAATAGTAAGCAGTGCTTCAGGTGCACAGTATGATTGATTGCTTGATTGCTTGATTTATATATATATATATATATATATATATATATATATATATATATATATATATATATATATATATATATATATATATATATATATATATATATATATATATATAGAGAGAGAGAGAAAAAAAAAAAAAAAAAAAAAAAAAAAAAAAAAAAAAAAAAAAAAGAGAGAGAGAAGCTATCACAGTAGCACTTCTCAAATCAGAAATCAGGTTGGTTTAAATGCCATGTACTGTATTATCAGCGTTTCGATCACCACTAGGAGTTTCCCTGCACATGTGAGGAAAACACAATTAAACTGTGAATTGATAATTGCTCACTAAAGATGATAAAAGAGTAACATAACTAAATGCTAGCTAAATATAGCCTGGAAATCCAGACTCAAATACAAAAGATTAAGGGTCTGGCATTGAGTAATGAAGATGGCCCAACTCGAGGGGCGGCACCAAGCATGCATTTGAAAATCTCCCTGTACGCAATTGGATAACCCTAAGACCAATCACAACAATACACGGGGTGACGTATCCAGAACCCCATACGCTGTCTGTCTAGCTTGCCTCTGGCCTGCCCATATCAGATACAGCGATGTGCAGCTCAGCAACAAGGGCATAGTTAATGAGCATCATTACTAAATGCCAGAGTGACTCGCTGAGCAAATTGTGCTTCCGCGAGAATTCTGGATTTCCAGGGCAAGCTAAATATACATTATCATATCTATTTTTACTAAGAAATATGTATATTTCATAGAATTATGTTGTTTTTTTTTCAAGTATGAAAATATATTTAGGTTTCCATTCTGGGAAACCAAAGGCACTATCAAGTTTTCAAGAATATTTTTTTTAAATAGCTTGTTTGATTACATGTGGCCCGTACAAAAAAGGGAAAGTACACCCAAAAGGGTATGAATGGGGCAAATAAAGGAGAAAAACTAAAAATTTCTTATTTTTCTAAAAGTTCATGGATTGTCACACCATCGCTCATGTGGCGCCTCGACATTGATACTGGCAGCTCATGCCTCCCTCGCTCCCGTTAGTTCATTGGTAAACAGGCATGAGTGGCGTGTGCGAGTCGGGTGGTGATGGGAGTTCATAAGTTGACATCACGTACATCTGTGGGGGTGCTGGACTGGTCTTGCTGCTTCCTCGCCTTGTTGCCTGCTCTGACGCCGGTCTCCTGACCGTCCTGCTGGCCTTGCTGCAGGCTGGTGGTCAGCACACGTTCTATTTGCTCCTGGCACGCCCTCAAACAATCCTGGAACAAAAAGGGTCAGACGTTACACATACATACACACACTTGAGTTCCCCCATGCTACTGTTTATGTGCTATTAATCAGAAGACAAGTACGTTTTTTTTACACATACAAGGAATTTGTTTTGGTGTTGTAGGTGCATGTCACACATTCTCTAAAATAAGTTAAACAAATAGGTTAAACAGAACAAACAATATAAGTATAATTAAGACAGGGTAGTCATTAACACACCAACCAAACAACCCTCTAGAGACCAGGCTCATATTTGCTGACTTTCTATGCATGATTTTTGTCTTTTAAACTGCTCTTACTCCACATGCATGGTATCGTATTATCAACACAAATTCCCGATTGTTTTTTTTGTCAATTTAACAAAGTATAAAGCTGCCAGGAACCAAAAACAAAAATGTCCCTTAAATTGTTTTTTATGGTCTACAGACATAAGTGGGATATTGTGTGAAAGTCTCACATCAGCACTTTCAATCGGTTGTCTCAGTTTCTCTCTATATGAAACACAAATAGTTTCTATAAATAAAACATGCTTACTGTATTCACTGTAATTATGAAAACAGGGTTTAATCTGTACACCTGTACGCAGACACTAGCGTGCAAAAACCTGGTATTTTATCCCATTTGATGTGCAAGTTGTTTAACAGCTTTGGTCACATGCATTGCATACCAGCAGGGAATTATGTGCGCTGAGGTAGGTGGTCCTGTCTGCATCATGACCAGAACAATGGGTACCAGCACACTCCAATACCGACGTGCAGCGAGGTACGTGGTGGGCACAGGAATCCCCTCGGACACAAGACCTGTGCATGTCTGAGGTATGAATACAGGGGAAATGTGTAGGGGCAAGGCTCCTAAAGGACCTCTGTGGTCTGTCAGAGAACAGCTAGGCAGATCTGGACTCCCTTCATCCACCCCCCTTTGGGTTTACAGCACAGTTAGTCCCATGTGGAAGTCTAGAGGAAATGGCTTTGACCTACTGCACCCTGAACCTCGGCGTTTGGGTGTAAAACAGAATATAGGACAGTGGGACCGGATGTTTTTGGACAACTTCTCTTGTGAAAGGGGATCCTCTGTCTCTGTCTGCATCCCGTTGCAGGTCTGTGTGGAAGATGTGGGAGGTCTAGCTCACTGAGCCGGCTGCAGGACTCTTAAAAGAATGAACCGAGGCTCGCAAAGAGGCCAACATTCCTTTGAAATGTACGGATAATTGGAACCTGATGGGCTGCAGTCGGAGCGCCTGTTGTGACGGCTGGGTTTTCGGGTCCCTCGTCGCCGTGGCAACATAACCACAAGCTAAGAGGCAAACCGTGTTGTTCCTGTGGCCCATTGGCTGTGGCGTTTTAGAATTTCTATGCTTCTGGTCTTTTGAAATAACAATGTGACACTGTGACAATGAAACCACACACTGGGACAAATATTCTACAGTCTTTTTCTTAAGTTAGTGTGATTTCTGTGCAGCAGTGAAAAACACTGACCCATTAATCAAGCGTATATAAACTCATTAAGATGGTTTATAAATGGTTAGGAGGTAATATAATGCATTAGTCGATGGAGGCCCATTCACTCCCATTGTATTTATAACGGCACCTGCATAGAGCGGAAACCGTTCAGATTTTAAAATTCTCAGTATTGTACAATATGCGTTTTATATCTCTATTTTCTCCCACTGCATCTACAATTCTGCAAATACATTAAAGTCAAAAAGTTTTCATACATTTATGAAGTCATCTAAAAATGTTCTAAAGTGTTTTTCTGCAGGTATGCAGATTGGTTTCTTCACCGGCCCTTTGCTCTAGAAAAGGTGCCTCTCGACTTGATTACGAACATATTCCTCCACCAGGAGGGGCACGCAGCTAAAGTGGGAGCCATGCAGAGAAATTGCATGTGTCCTACCACAAGAATTTGGGCTCTGAGTTTTAAGAAGATATTCCCTCTTCCGCTGCTCTTTATAGCAGCAGTCTGGCTCCACAGCCAAGAGCCAAACATTCGCTCTCCCTCTCTCTCCACGAAAAGTAAATAGCTTCAATCTGCCACTGCTGAAGTCATCACTGTTGTTTACTAAAGGGCCTTTTATGCTGCTGTCGTGAGATGTGGCAATAATTATTATTAACAATGCATTGTTGTGTAGCACTAAAACTATTGAGTAATTACTTCTGGCAGGCGTACATGTCCTTCACCGTCGTACTCACCACCTCGGTGTTAGTGATCTTGGCCAGCAGGTCTGTCAGGTTGTCTCGACTCAGCCTCTGGTCACTGTGGTCCAGCTGCAGGCCACAGACAGCAGCTCCCAGGCTGCCAGTGGCGATCATGGAAGGAGGGTTCATGGCAAGGCGATCATCTGGCGAGAAAAGAGGAAGGAGTATTATTGTGCAATTAGTCAAGCAGCAGCTTTAGGCCACAGTGACGTACGGAAATCACATTTTAATCCGTGACACAAAGAGCAGCATCACTTACAATCAGCCCAGAGGAAGTATGAGAGATGCAGGAGAGTTGCAAACATCTGAATCATCACCAATATGCATGCTCCACAGCTGAACCAGACTTTCCCACAGTGTAAATTTCAACAGATCAAGCTGCACAGTGTAACCTGTGTGGGTTTCTTCATAGAAACATCAGCTCTGATTAGAAAAGCAGAGTAGGAATCCTCCTACTCGTTGTGCAATGACTTCCAGGAACGACTCCCCCTGGTACGTATCGGAGTCTAAAGGCTTAAGCGACAACAGGCCTAGATGAAGGAGGTGGAAGAGGAGGCAGCCAAGGAGAGTACACCTCCGCAAGTACTGAGCTGAAGCTGCTGTAGAACGGCTCATGATGTAGCTGTGAATGAAACTTTCTTCTCTCGCCTCAGTTATTTTCATTTCAAGGGAAAACCTGTAAGTATCTTATCTGACCACTAGGAGTCTAAAAGTTTCCTCTTAAAACCTTTTACAAAGCTGCTAAGAGAAACCTTTTCAGAGGAACAGAGAACTGGTCTGTCAAACACATTGAAGTGTAAGGAACAAATAAAGATAGCTAGATAGTTGTATTTTATGTATGTATTTTATGTTGAACAAAGTGGAGTCTGAGGAGCACATTTGTGGTTTGATGGATAATTTAGCGGTTCATACTGTAAGCATTCGAATGAACTCCAGTGTTAAGCTGTCAGTATGCTTCTTCAGACAAGAATGCTTGTCAGACAGGCTAACAGCTTTAGAAACCTACTCCCTCCACACCTTTCTCTAGCTCTTTGCCTTTATTATTTAAAGAATATTTTTTGGCCTTTAATTGATATGGTAGCTGAAGGAAAGGGGGTAGAGAGAGGGGGGATGACATGCAGCAAAGGGCTGCAGGTCGAACTCGAACCTGGGCCACAACAGTAAGGACTGAGCCTTTGTACATGGGGTGCACACTCAACCAGGTGCTTTCGTTCTTGACAGAACTATTACTGTCATTTTTCAGACTGATCTTATGAAGTGGTGTATGTATGACATGCCAATTTGTATGCCATTATTGGCATGTTATCAAGACGCATACTCGTTTTTAGCGTGTTTATCAACGCAGTTTGGCCTCCATTGACTTACATTACCTTGCGATTGTCTGTAAATTGACGCCGTAGCGAGTAGTATGAAAGACCGAAAATCCACGTAGGGAGGAGGATGGGTAAAACATAGGACTTTCACCCAGGAGAGCGGGGATTGCGTCCCGTGTGTCTTTGTGTCCCGCGTCTGATGTTTCCTTTCCACATTTGTTGTTTTCCTAAACCCAACCACTTTCTTCTTTTCCTAATCCCAACCGGTTCTTCTTTTCCTAAACCCAACCCGCGTGTGACATTCCTAAACTCCACCGCAGCCTCGCAATAACACGTGGCACTTTCTAAAGCCACGTGGTGTGTATGTTTACACTGTGACGTTGCAGACTGCTGTCCGCTGTATAGAGCGTAGAAATACACGCGGGTAGCTCAAAATGCATACAGATAACATGCCACTTGGCTTTAGGAAAGTGGCGTGTACCGGTATGTTCACGTGAAGTCATGATATCACGTTGCATTTTTAGTGTGTACAACCAAGTGCAGTACTAGGAAAATGTGCACCGTTATTCCCATATTAAAACAATATTGTGTTTGTATTGAGAGTGGTGGAACAACTATAAACATTTTGCAACTTCTTTCCTTTACTCTTTTTATTCTTGAGCTGCTGTGACTGTGAATCTCCCTCGTGTGGGATCAAAAAAGTTTACCTTATATTTCCCGAATGGAGTTGGGAAAAGTTAGAACTTATTTACCCTTATTTTTTAGGAGTTTCTCCCAACTCGGCCAGTTAGGAGTTACTTTAGTTGTAGGATGTTTTGTGAATATAGCCCCGGGAGGGTCTTTCACTATTACAATACACAGGTTTTTACGGTCTTAGCACATGGACATGACCAATCCTCAAAAAAACTTGCCACACACAATTGTTAAGTGCTGTACAAGTCCAACCCAGCACATAGTCCTAGCCCAGTGCAAACCAGTCATGGTGGCCTGATCGCTTTGATTAAACCCTGGAGAGCAACCGCCTGCTTCACTACGCCCATCTTCTCCTCCAGTGGCCAGCTGTCTATAGGAGGAGCTCCTCCATCATAAGAATAACATCTCAACTCCATATAAAACTCCAAACATTTACATTACTGCACAACCACAGCAGGCCTTTTTTTTCTTCCACTGCGGCTACTTTGTGCTTGGATATAACCAGCTGCTTATGAATAGCAGAGGTGACCACTGAAACACACCCAAATACCAAAAAAAGTGTGACACTAAAACTGTGCTAAACAGGGCATGAAACTCATTGAAGGAACCTATGGTTCCAATAACTAGTTTCTTGTAAACAAGTGCTTATTGGCCAGATCTGACCACACTGGCATTTGTGAGGAATTTAATTGCACTAAAGTGTCCTCTTTTTTTTTTTATTTCCTTTATTGAATTAGCTGAAAAAAGTGGCAGATGAAAAGGCATCCTTGTGACAGAGTAGTGCTGTATATTATGTGCATTAGGTGATCCTGGAGTCCAGGATATGAAAATATTAGAGGGATTCCTAGTATAGGCAAAGGAATGCCATGAAAATTCACCTAGGGAGAGGCCTAAGGGGACATCTGAGTTTGTGCTTCTCCAGAGCCTTGAGAGTTTATTTTGGACATGAGACCGGGATGGGAGGAGGATCACTGCCTGACTTTTAAACCTGGAAGTTGCCCTGTCAACAAACAATACAGGGACAGTTAAACTGCACCCGAGTCATAGAGCACAAGATACAGTCGCGATCATTAACAATGTACGTGGTTAATCCAAACACACCACTGATAGGATTTTTCCCAGAAACTCACAAGAGAAATGTGGAAATGACCACTTTAAGAGGCTTTGAAGAAAAAGGCCTACTACAGGCTGAGACTAGAAAGTGGATAAGGATGCCAGTAGAGTATGCTGAGAAAAGAAAGAGGTCACAGATGACTCACGATGCGAGAATGTTTGTGTGTGGGAATATTCTGCTAGATGTGGGAATCACAAGGCAGCAAAGTGAGCGTGCGAGTGAGCAAACGAAACCGAAAAGGCTCATAAGGTGATATGCAGCTGGGTTACCTGTGGCACAGAGGGCAATGAATGTCTGCGTGTGTTTGCGGACCATTGGCAGCTTGTCTTTGGGAAGGGGCAGCCTGCGTATGATGTGCTCTATAAAATCATTGGGGATGACCGAGGCCATGTTCCACTTCAACTTCCCCAGGACGACCAGCTCCCAGTCCTGAAATACAGAGAAAAATATGATAAAAACAAGTGTCATTCATTTCAGATTCAGTCTCTTGGCAAAATCTACTCAGTCAGAGGGTTAAATGGCATGCTGCCATGCCTCCATTGACCGTGAAAAAGATCAGTCCATCCCTATTCCCAGAGGAAATGGCTCTGTAAGAAGAGTAACATTTCTTCACTTTATCTCTCCTCGCTGTATCTTATTATCTGCATGCCTCTCATTCCTCACATCCTTTGTGTTCATATCGCCGGCATGTGACAAGCTTTGCCATGCCAATGAGATAGCTAGCCCCTTCCTTCCTGTCACAAGCCTCAAACAGCTACAATGAGTTTGCCCTGCACAGGCAGCAGCACAGAGCTGACTCTTCATCCAGTCAGCTTTTGCACCAGCAAGAAAGGTGAAGCATTTCATGATTTAATTTCCTGTGTGTCAAGCTTACCTTTCCAATTGAAGGGGGAAAATGCAACTTAAGTATTTATAGGAAAAAAACTGCACACATGCATGATGCATTTTAGATGTAAAAATGTGCACCGATATGCTTACATTCACAAATTTGACCTCCAACTAGTCAAAACCACCCAGGCCTGACAAATGTTAAGCACAAAAATTGGTTATGAAAAGCAGAGACAGAATGATCTATCATTGTCATTACCAGAACCAATACTCTCCATGGAGAACTTCTTTTTCCCCAAGCAACAAAATAACAAGTGACACCAGCCAATCCAATGGCTTGCCACGGGGTTTCCATAAGTCTTGCTATGTTAATTCACAAGATTTTCTTTAGATCTCCACAAGTAATGATACAGGATTTGAAGACACACTCACAAATCTTCCTGAGCATTGTGATCTAGTGCATTTACAAATGTACACATTTTTAAACATTTCTATGTCCTGTTTTACATTTAAAAACCTAAAAATCCTGATTTTAACTCCATATTTCTCATCAAACCAACTGAATATTCCAAACAAAAGTCCAACTGCAGTAAAGCATCGCAATAGGAGGTTTTCTGACATTTCTCCTCTTGGTCCCCCATGAGTTCATCGATTGTTATTTCATAGTATGAAGACCATGATGTCGGCCATATGCAGAGGACTTATCAAAATCACTGGTACCCATGAGGAACCCTCTAGAAGATGACAGCCCCGTTACATTACTGAGTACAGCTTCATGCTTGCATTTCTTTTAATTTGACACGTCACACGTATGTAGCTGAAAGTAATAGAAAAACAAGGCTGGTTAAAAGACTAACTGAAGTGTATTTAAAGGTCCCATGACATGGTGCTCTTTGGATGCTTTAATATAGGCCTTAGTGGTCCCCTAATACTGTATCTGAAGTCTCTTTTATATAGGCCTTAGTGGTCCCCTAATACTGTATCTGAAGTCTCTTTTATATAGGCCTTAGTGGTCCCCTAATACTGTATCTGAAGTCTCTTTTATATAGACCTTAGTGGTCCCCTAATACTGTATCTGAAGTCTCTTTTATATAGACCTTAGTGGTCCCCTAATACTGTATCTGAAGTCTCTTTTATATAGACCTTAGTGGTCCCCTAATACTGTATCTGAAGTCTCTTTTATATAGACCTTAGTGGTCCCCTAATACTGTATCTGAAGTCTCTTTCCCGAAATTCAGCCTTGGTGCAGAATTACAACCACTAGAGCCAGTCCCACAATGAGCTTTCCTTAGGATGTGCCATTTCTGTGTCTGTAGGTATTGAGGAGGAGAAAGGGGGGCAAGGTGGAGAGTGGGGGTGTGGCCTTGACCAACTGCCACTTTGCTCGTTTGAAAGCCATGATGTCTCTCTTTCTCAATGATGGGCCAAATTCTCTGGGTGGGCAAAGCAGAGAAAGGGGAGGTAACCTTCAGATAAACTAAAATCCAGATCGGCCCATCTGAGCTTTCATTTTCTCAAAGGCAGAGCAGGATACCCAGGGCTCGGTTTACACCCATCGCCATTTCTAGCCACTGGGGGACAATAGGCAGGCTGGGGGAACTCATATTAATGTTAAAAAAACTCATCAAGTGAAATTTTCATGCCATGGGACCTTTAAGTAATCTAAGTGTATAACAAGTTAAAGGGTATCTGCACATTTTTTAACAGCAAATGTAATGCCTTTTAAGACCTTTTATAAGTCCTCTAACTAAAAAGGAAAATTTAAAACTTTACCACGACAAAAAAAAAACGAGCTCACCAAAGTCACGCTCAAGACAGGTCACGGGGACACAACTTTTATACCAAGTGCTGATTCGCCTTACAACCCTGACCAGTGTTGGGCAAGTTAATTCCAAAATGTAATACATTATTGATTACTAGTTACTGTCATTTGAGAGTAATTAGTTATATTACAATATTACGGTCTCTGAATTGTAATGCTTTACACTACTTTTGCGTTACTTTTGAGTTACTTTCACCAAAATCATAGCGGAAGTATGACTTGGCAGGTAGCTATTGTGAATTTCACCACAGGATCAACAAAGTCTAATCTTTATCCACTTTAATACGTCATAATTTATTCATATTATTTTGTATTATTAATCTGAAACTGCAAAGTAACTAAAGCTATAAAATAAATAGTTAAGAACAATAGCTTACTTGACTCTGAATTGTGGTGGACTAGAAGTAGCCTAATAAGTAGGAGAAAATGAAAATAATCAATTAAAAGCATCTTAAAGTGCCCATATTATGAAAAAAACAAAAATCACTTTTTCTGGGGGTTGGGGTGTTATTTTGTGTCTCTGGTGCTTCCACACTCATACAAACTTGGAAGAAAAAAAACATCCATGCTGTTTTGAGTGAGATAGGGGTTTCTGAATGTCTTCTGCCTTCAGTCTCCAGGTGAGCTGTTCAAAATCTGCAGGGCTTTCTACGTCAGCAGCCGAGACGAGGTGGCTGACCGTAGCATGCTAGCGCTAGCTCGTTCTCAATGGAAAAACACTGCTACAAAACAAAGTAGTTCACCATAATCTACAAAAGAAATACTTACATGTCCCTGTTCTGCAGGTATTCCACGCAAAGTTAGAAGTGCGCTCTCGTTTAGAAGAAGTCTCCCAGCTAATCCTGCCTTGTACTAACTGAAGTTGTAGAAACAAACAGCTAGCTGATGTGATCCTTACCTAGCTACTGCGCAGTTGCACCTCCCAACAAAGATGGGATAGAAGTGCGATGCCTCACTCTAACTAAAACAGAGACCTGAACACACAGGGTGAAAAGAGGATCTGCAGCCATGTGCAGTACAACAAAAATATGGTGTTTTTTGAAAATGAAACCATGTAAACCTATTCTGGTACAACCTCAAAATACAATTATGAACCTGAAATGAGCATTATATGGGCACTTTAATTGAACTGAAGTAGCCTACGTTATAGTTACTTTCCACCACTGATAAAATGTAATGATATTACGTGTAGCAAGACTAAACATTAATTCCTGACATGTTATCGGTCAGTTGCTCGGACACATTGCTGTCGGCACAGATGTCCCTAGCCCACTGTCTCTGGTTCTGACCATGTCGCAAATGTATCCATCTCTGCAGTCATTTCAACCACAGAATACAGCAACAGGAAATAACACTTGCTGACTTTTTTTTCCTATGTGCCGAAATGTTTCGTGGTGTTGGTAAATTAAAAAAAAAAAAAAAACCACCACTAAATGTCGGGTTAAATGCATTGTAACTTGCGTTGCTGAGATTGTAACGGGTATAATATTATCAAAATTGTATTAGTAATGCGTTATATTACTGCGTTACAGCAAAAAGGAATACATTGCTGTAAACGCATTACTCCCATCACTGACCTTGACATGGTTGACTGTGTAGATGAGAAGATACTTATGGGCAAACAATTTGCCTGCGACGACACATACGTCTTGTGCGTCTCTGCTTTCATGTGTGAATCGAGCGCTATGTGGCCCATTGTCCCCAGCTGTATCGTCTTTTTACATAAAGCACACCTCGCTTCATGATTACTGGCTGTTTTCTTCAGCCACCCCCGATCGCCTTGTCAGTCACCTATGGAATGATGTAGGTTGCACCCACATAGATCAAAGTACTGCCCACAGATGGTGCGCTGGTCAAATTGCAGTTGAACAAAAAAATATATATATAAATAAAAAACGGATGACGATTTGGACTCTGTCCCACATGAAATGTAAGACCTCCTTATCATAAATTCCAGATTTTAAGACATTTTCAGACCTTAAAAATCGAAAATTTTATTTAAGACTTTTTAAGGACCCGCGGGGACCCTGAGTTATTATAACATTAATAAAAAGGCAAACGCAGTAAAATCAGCTAAACTGGTTGATTCTGAGACATTTCTTACACTGATAATGCTGATGAATTAAACTCCTCTGCTCTACGGAAAAGCGTCACCTAAAAAGCAAATTAAGTAAACACTGAAACCCCAACACAGACAGGGACAGTCCCCCCCACCCCGTTTACATGGGTTTCCTGTACATAACCTGCCACACACATTTAGCAACCTATTTTAGCCCTTACAGAGATTGTTGACTGAGACGAGCGGGGCGGAGGCTTGCTGTCGGTGCGCTCACTTCCTGGACAGCTGCCCCCGACACAACCACCCCTCCACCCCCTTAAACTTCTCTCTTCCAGCTAAAGCAGCATAAGACTGTTCATTATAAGGAAGAGCTGCAACATCTTTGACTGGCTCTTACAGCCTTCTCTGTGCATCCTGTCAGGATATCCAGGAATCTGGAGTCTTAAAGAGCATCAAATAGGACGAATGTCATTTCCCTCAACAGCTGCAGGCAATACAGGAGGATGTATAGAGCGTGTGGAACAGTTTGGTTGAAATAAGAAGCAATTTAGTAAAACGCCAAACATTACCTGGTCACAGCCTTTCAAGTGGGAGGATTTGCTGCTTTACTTTAGGGCTGCAACTAAGGATTATTTTCTCAATTGACCGTTTTGTCTATAAAATATATGTAGCGGTTAATTTGTAGTCTTTAAATTCTTGTTTTTTTCTGAACAGTCCAAATCCCAAATATATACAGTTTACCATCACCTAAGAAAACAGAAGCTGCAAATTATCACATTGGAGAGCCTGAAACTGGCACTTTTGCTTGAAAAATTACTGAAACGATTCATTATTCTGTCGGTCGACTGATCATCTCAGCCCTGCTTCTCTTCATTTTAGCTTTGTGATGGTAATATCTCAGAATCACGGAAAGTCTGAACACCTACTGTACAGGTCCATTACAACTGAGCAAACTTAATCTGCCAATAAAAGGACTGTGTGATACGGTAGAAAGCTCCAGAAAAAGCTTGTATGTGGACCTTGAGTGCAGATTGTTTTTGGTTTTTGCACTGTTGGTTGAACAAAACTTGGGCGTTATAAAATGGTGATGGCCATTTTATACAATTGACATTTTATAGATCAAATAATTGAGAAAACTATTGACAAAGAAATAATCCTTAGTTACAGCTCTAATATGGTAGCTACTTTGCTTTAAAAAAACAACAGCTCAAAGTTTGTGGTGGACAAACTGGTCGTCAAGTTAATTAAATCAGCCTCATGTTTGTGAGAAAGAATAAAAAGTATTCTTGTAAATGCCATAAAGAGATATACTCCTCTTGTTTAATACTTCTATAGATGTGTGGAGATAAGATTAAAGAGCATTGTGGCTGCTGTTTTTAGAATAAACCCTTCTATATCTACTTGAAATACAGAGCAAATACATGTACTGCAAGAGATCCAAATTCTATACTGCATAACTGGCACTAGATGGCATCACACGCCTCTTCACTCCACATGGATCCAAAGAAAGGATGTGGCTGTATTGTGCACAGCTCCACTTATAAGGAAAATAGGATACTTCTAATGAAACCAATTTAGTTATTAGCATTATAAAATCATGACAGTGCATTTGTATGCTCTCATGAATGGGGCTTTTAAAATCTCCAGTTCTTACCAGCAGTTCCTGTGTTGTGATGGAGTTGTCTGTGTACATGCAAAGTGTTTCTGCTGATAGCTGCCTGCAGTCTTTTAACTTAGAGGCCAGGAATATGCACACAGCTCCCAGAAGCTGCAAATAACTCTTTCTTGTGGGCATCACTGCTAAAAACCTGTCTAAATAATTGATTGCTAAAGGGAAGACGTCTTCATTACTCTTCTCCTCTTCACACACCTAAAATGAGACAGAAATGAAACAGAAAAATTAGTATATATCTGTAAAATAATACAAACGTAAAATAAGAGTATTTATGCTTTAAAGCAAAGGAGCGGTTAAATATGTGAGTGGTTTTGCAGAAGAACGTGATTTTTCCATGTTATTGTTGTCTTAAGGTTAAAAGGTTAAATCCCTAATTTCCATATCACTTAGCAAAGTCAGGGCATGGCAGAAACAAATTAGTTCAATAGGAAGTACAGCAAAACGTCGCCATTCAACTCCTCTTCCTTGTTGGGGCTTGTCTCTTTAAAAAAATATGTAAAAATTAAAATATATCATCGAGGAGCTTTACAGCGTGTGCACAATGTTAATAAAGTGCGTTAAAATAGTTTCCGACAGTTAAAAAACTGAATTTTGCGAACATTAAGTGATTGTACCTTCAAAAATGAAAGTGGTTTTGCGTGCACGTTGCCCGACCAAAGCCAACGAGCTTGAGCCATTTGAAAAAATTAATAATAATTATTAAAAATGGTAACTGTCGGTTTTTCGATTATGTAAATTAAGATTAACTTCCCCTCTCACGCGTGAGCTAGCTAGTTAGCAAAAAGCACCAACTTTGTAACTGTTAATCAATGTCAATATCTAGCTAGCTAGGCTATTTCTTTGAAGCCGAATTTTCTTCGTGGTGGAATTTCCGACTCTCCCACGCCTTTGGTGAGTCATTCTCGTTCAATTGTCAAATAGGTTAACATCCATGACAACTCTCTGAACTAAAACACACAGTTTTTGAGCCAAAATTAGCTTAAAGATGTGTGTCAACATGCAAAAAAAATAGCTAAAGCAGTTAGCTTATCAATGCATAAAATGCCCACAAACCTCGTGCATCCAACCTGCAACCATTCGTCTCATATAAGGCTGAATATCCTTCTGGACCCGCTGGAAATAAGAGCATTGAGGTAAAAACCTGTCCTCAATTGTTAATAAACTTTGCAACACTCTGTCATCATAGAGGATGTTTGGGTCAGGCAGGGCTCTCACGGCTATGTCCGACTCCAGGCAATAAAGCTCCATGACTCGGCCCCCGTCTCCCCCCCTCCACTTTTTTGTGGCTTAATAATACAAATAAAAAATAAATATTGTCACGATGTTGTCGACAGCGGACAAGAAGAGAAGGAGGGGAAGAGCCCAGGATAAAGCATGAGGCTGAGACTGCTGGGTCTGCTTCAGTTCAGTCCCACTGCCTCTCAGCTTTGCTTCGGCGATCTGCGTTGCCTGCTCGGAGTCAAACCGGACACAACGAGGACGACATCCGGCTACGACTTTCAAAATAAAAGCATATGTGGCAGAAACCCCTCTCTTCTCCACCATTCTCAACTAGGAACTGTTTGCTTGGCTTCCGGTCTTGCTCTACTTTCTTAACAATAGCCTACTTTTAACAATACTTTTTAAAGACTCGAGGTCGACAGTCCGAACGTGACGTAGCCTAGGTCTTATCTGCCCCACAACTGCTTTAGACTACTTTTAATGGAGCCTTTAGATCTCTGCATGAAAAAGCCTACAGGATAATAACCATAATGGACAATGTACACTTTTGGGGGGGGTTAGTTGCTTAGTTTAGAATATAGCTAGTTTGTACATAATTTGAACTACTACTACTACTACTACTACTACTACTAATAATAATAATAATAATAATAATAATAATAATAATAATATAATAATCAGCAGCAGCAGCAGCAGCCGCATTATGATCATAATAGAAATGTAAAAGATTAATTTAACATTACAACTACTAACATGTTAAACCGTTAAATCAAATGTATTAGTTTTATATATTATACAATTTATTTTGTAGTAGTTCTTTTTATAAACATAATTCTAAAAACAAAGGTTTGTACTGCCCAGTCATGAGGATATCTCACCAACAAAAGAAATAAAACATTGACAACTAAAATTCAGTTTAGTTTATTACATTTATTTCTCAGGGACCATGTACAAAAACATGAATCAATCAGCCAAGGAGAATAGATACTTTGTACTATAATTAGCTACTGTGGTACCATGTACAGACATGAATAGGCCTACAACTAATGCAATTCATTCAAATTCAAAAAACAATGATTACAAAATTTAATTTAAGAAATGTAATCAAAATTAGATTCAAACAACAAAGAACAAAAAGCAGAATTATAAAAAAGTTATTTTTGTGAAAAAAGTAGAATATAATGAGAGGTGGAAATGACAATGACATGTCTGATCAGAACAGAATAATTATGAGATACATGAATTGCTGGGGGAAAATACCATGCAAATGCTAGAAAAGACACAAGTAGAAATAATAGCTGTGGTAATACTTACCATACACGAATCACTACAGTTTAATGCAGCCGTCTTGCCATCAGCTGGGCCCCCTGAAAGAATATTGCTCAATCCCCCAAATTTCCCTGAATTTGTGAATAAAATAGATGCTATGTTGGGGCCTCCATGAATTTCTAGCTGCACATAAAACTCACCTCTTGTGGGCCAGACTTCTTAAAAGACTTACCTGTTAAGCACGGTACTTTACAAACAAGTTTTTATAGAGGTTTAAATTCCTATATACATCTTGCAATTTAAATGGCAAAACATAGGTTATTGTAAATAAAAAAAGTTTACATTAATTTAAAGTTGAAGGCAGCATAAGAGTGAATATCAACAACAGTGCTGTATTGAAAACTGGACAAATGCCAAATCCCTAGTGTACAAATGATAGACTGTTTACATTATTGCATGCAGCTTATGATACAAATCAGCACTTTGTACTGTCTGCCATTAGACCTGTATATCTCCAACCCAGATGGTCTGACATATGTGAGGACCATGCAATAAATCAGGGACTGACTGAAAAAAATGACAGAGCCTCTTATTAATACTCTCCCTCAAAAAGCTAACAATCTAACTGTGGCTAACAATGCAGTGATGCACCAGATTAAAGTCTGAAAAGTTTAGTCTGCACAGTGGACCGTCCATGCAGACATTAGTTACCACTGCTATCTTATAGGCTACCTGCTACTCAGTTTTAATAGGATAATGACATATCTCATAACATTTTCACTTTCAACATTTCACTCATAACACTGGATTCCCTGTCATTTCTTTGCAGCTGCAAATGTGCATGTGCTCTGTCCTACGTTCACTCTTGATCTCATTGGTCATTTTGAACACTAGTACGTAGGAAAAATTAACTTACAAGACAAACCACACTTACAGTGAGTGCATAATAATTAAGGACATCAGATAAATCTATCAGTTAGGAATAAAATGACTAGAACAGCAACAATATTTGAAGTTAGCTGGTTAACTAGCTGGTTTATGTCTCCTAGCTAGCTAAGCTTTATTCTGGTTTGCTGTAGTTGTCCAAAGCTAGTCACCTGCAAAGTGAAGGTATTGTATATTTTTGAAGAATACCAGCCTCTTTTTATTTTTACAACATTTTTCAGTGGGGAATCTATGACATTAATCATTTATATGCCTGATTTGTCATCTGCATGACTCTAGAGGTGTTGGTCCACAGGCTACTGTAGCTAATATTAAGCAGATTACACTGTGGTCTCGTTGCCAGTTAGTTAATTTGGTCATAAACAACCGAGTCTCCTGCCGTTCCTTGAATTTACATCTTTATCGTTGGCCCTTACCGACAGAAGTTCCAGAATCTCCTCGTCTCTTCAGTCAGACATTTTTGTTGCCGTCTTTGTGTAAATTACCTTACTTCTTCACCCTCGGATGTTTGTATTCTTCCATTTTCCACCAGCCACTTGATAGAAACGTCATCAACATGCCACTCACCACTCGCTTGCTGTGAGTTCTCCGGACAATTAGCCTACCTGCTCTATTCAAGCAGCTAGCAGGGTAAAGACCGTTTGACGTCCAATCCAACTGATTTGGACATTTGTGTTCTCACATGTAGCTCCTCCGGGTATTGTCTAGATAAGTTAAGGTTGCAGTGCATGTGTGAAAGGGGCTTATGATGAATATTATACCAGCTTAAAATCAGATTGTTAGCATGCTGACGTAAGCATTTAGCTTTATGCACGGCTGTGTTAGTATTAAGTAAAGCCTCACACGCTAGCATGGCTGTACACGCTTGGTCTCTGGTCTCTGGTACACAGCAGCAGCTTGTTTGTAGATGTTCTTTATTGTAAGTGTGACTACAGGTTCACTATTCAATAGGCTAATGTGTGATAGCCCTCGCTTAAAAGTCAGTACACAGCCTCTCTGAAACCATTGGTGCTTTTAATCAGGTCATAGTCCTGCCACATGAGCTGGGATCCATGTGACATATTGTGATGTTGTCCACACCCTTTGCCATAAGATGTTGATCCCTTTCCAGGGAAAAGTTTTCCATAAAGGAAGTCCTTTGGCATGGTGGCATGCCAAAGGATGAGAGTATGAGCATGGACATGTAAATCTGCAGAGAGTGCTTGTGGTGTCTCCAGGATGTCTAAATGTTATTTTGTCCTTCTTAGACATGATCTAATGTGAAATAATAGACAAGGAAGTTGTGAAGTTGTTAAAAACTTTTCACGTTTGATCTCTGAAGGCCATTTCACTTCTGTGTGTTTTCTCTATGCAGCTGTAAGTGCTAAATTCCTTATCAAAGGCATCAAAACATGCACAAATAAACCGTTCACGCATCTAAATTTGTTGCTTCCGATCATGTGTAAGCATATTTACAGTCAGTTCAGCTGAATGACAGGAGCTGAACTGAACCACTTCTTGCTGGAACGACTTCTCAAACTTTCCCCGCTTTCACAGTCGCCACCAAATAGCTGAATGAGATATGGAGTTTCATTGAGAGGAAAAAAAAGAGAACTGTGGAGCTATTATGAGAGCAGACTGTGAAGTGAGAGTGGGAACCGTCTCTGAGGGAATGTCAAGGTTAGCAAGATAAGTTCTACTTCAAAGGAGTGGGTGTATGTTTGAGAGGATTCATCTTAAAATTGAGATGTCATGTCAGAGGGTTATCGGTTTGTCTGTTCATGGAGGGTCTGACAAATCCCTGGGTCAGTGTTTTTGTCCAAAGGGGGTCTCTCCACAAGACGCCAAAGAAGCCTACCATACCAGACAGTCAAAGCCTGCAACTTGAGGGAAAGGAAAAAGAGGTGTTAGACCGATAAAGCAGCCTTACCCTGTTGCTGCTGTTTGTGCATGTGTCCTATGATAACACATGTCAGCCACTATCACACACTCCGGGCAGCACAGAGGTAACAGAGAGCACCCAAAGCCCTGGGAAAACGTGGAGGAGCGTGAAATCACCTTGATCCAAAGATTCCTGCTGCATACCAGTCCACTGAACCCACCAGAGCACAGGGGCCCGGAGATGGGCAGACTGCCACAGATCAAGAGAAAGAGACAAAGACAGAGAAAAAGAGAAGAGGTGGAGGGTGATTGTCAAGATCTTTAATCCCAGAGATTGGTTTGAAGCTTAACATCATCTTATGTATTTCCTGTGCCAGTCGCTCCATTAGGGAGGCCTCTCTCGGATATAAACACAGGATTTACTTTTACATGCCAATTTCAGAGCCAAGCTTGATTACGGGTTGCCCATGTGCTCTGAGTCAAGCTGGCTGTTTGGGTTTACTGACAGTAGAAAAGAGGATGCTATGGCTGGAATGCTGTGGTGTGAACAGTGGTGAACACTCCTCCCAGTGCTGAGTGATAGCTCAGCCAGTAGAGATGATAAAATGGCTTCTGTCTGTCACATGGTTGCATAGTGTATGCTTTCACATCAAGTGATTACACCCCACTGGAAGTGGACTAAACACCCGTTCCCAAACATGAAAAGTAGACAACATGAATGTTGCTCTTTCACATGCTATTCTGGTCAGGCTATCAGCAGCATGAAGCGGGCATCTATCGCAAATGTCACACATCAAAGCTGTCCTGTCACTGCCACTCACTGCTGAGGAGAAAAGTGGGAAAAGAAGGTGCTTTCCAGAAGAAGTTTAGCAATTAATGTGCAGGATCTGAGAAATAACTGTTTGGCGCAGCACGGCTTCTCTACCCACCATCTCATAATTATATTTTTGTGGATGTGTAAATCCCACTTCTTTAATGCTTGAGTAACCCCCACCATCAATCCTTAATATGTGATTGGAGGCCCTGCAACCAGCTAATTTGTACTCAACTACGCAGCAAGATTAAAAAACAAATGGAGCGACGTCAAATCAGCGCAGGAAAAAGAGGGTGTTTTCCACACTGTGTCGAAGGAATGTTGTGGCTAAACTGAAAGCCATCATTCAAACTGAAATGCCAACATTTGAGGAAACAATGACGGGACAGATAGCAACATCCGGGCTTGGTCTTTAGTCGTCTGCGTCATGAACACAAGAGGGTTTCTTTTCTACAGTTTGGGCCTCGGTCACTGCTGAATCTACCCCCTCCTCCATTAAGTCTGTATACAAGTCTGACGTCCGGCAGCTTGCATCCCTCACTCCTACCAGAGCCTCTGAGAACATTGCCCTATTCTCCTGCATGCACTCAGGAGTAATAGCAGACAGAGGAGGGGAGAGGAACAGGGTACACTTTAAACAAAAGGGGTTCTATAAGGTGCCGGAACAAAATCTCTACGCTGCTGAAAATCCTTTCATAGTGGGGTTCAACACTTTGACAAATACACTTTCTAGCAGGGAGTTAAATAAGAAGATTGAAACCACTCTCCTGATACGATACTGGTATCAATGTTCTCATCTAACTGTCCGCCAAATAGCTATTAAAACTTCTTTCCCAAAATGTCAAAGTTTTGTTGTAACAATGTGAGAAATGTCCTGAATGAGAGCTTTCTTCAAAACTACTGTATGTAGTATATATAGCCCTATCCAAAGCCATTGAAGAACAATAATTTTTCTATACGTGGGGGGTGGGTAGGGACACTTAGCACAAAGGGGAAGCCTGGATTAAGTCATAAGCGGCAAGCGACATAGGTTGGATTTTAATTGGGTGAGATCACATCCTCTCCATTTCACAGTGAACAAACCTCATGTCTAGAAGGAATCACTTAGATATACTTGAATAAGATGAGTGTTGTGTCTGTTCAATCCCTCCCTGCATGCCAGACTTTAAAAGAAATGCATTGAAAGTAACGTCCATGTTCACGGTATGAGAGCTCGACATGTGTCTGCTACAGAGAGTGATGTTCTTCATGTGAGCGTACAGCTAGATTTCAGACTCTTATATAACTCTGCTGTGGGGCCCCCCATGTTCTGTTCCAGCAGTCGACTCTAAAGTTCCCCCAGCTTTCCTGCACATTTGCCTCACATCACACAGATGTCTCAGGGCGGTGCAGAAGATGGAGGGACGGCTGGGCCGGGGCCAAGAGGCATCGACTGGCTGTCACAAGTGAACAAGTGTGTGTGGTTAGAGATTAGGGAAGGAAGGACACAAACTAAGATTCCGGCGGAGGAGCTCCTGTGGCAGCTGTGGTTTTCTGAGTGCAAAGGATGCTGGACAACTGGAGCGAACCGATTGGCCAGCGAAGACAAGTGGGTGTGTCCTGGCAGTGTCCTGCTTCCTCTGTGTGATCTTAAATGAGAAGAGTGACAATTCATCAGGGACAGGATGTCCAATAGGAAGGCAGCTCCCAGGGGTAGACTGAGGGCCTTGCAGCTGGCCACTCAATGACCTTGGATCAAACAAAAGTTAGTCTTTAGCTTTATGTCCTTTTTTCAAACACTCTCTGTGCCCATAGAAAAATGAAACATTAATCACCAGCAGAGGACTGAGAAGTTTCCAGTAAGTCATTTTGTGTTAGTTTATTTTAAGCCAATGGGCCTCACTGTTCCACAAATAACATTGCTTTCTTCGTCTATTCACTTCCTTTTGACTCTGCAACATTTCCACCCCTGCACACTTACATTTCCCTCCTGAGAGAGAGGAGGAAATGGGGGGCCTTGCAATGTGAACGAAAGCTCTTTGAAAGTGGCTCTAGTGAGGCGATATGCCCCTTATAAACGTTGAGCAGGGAGGAATTCAGGGGCGGACTGCTGGGGCCTGGACTGTCTGGGAGCTGCCTGGTGTTTTCCTGTGTGTGATGCATGCTAACCCTGGGCCCCCTCGACTTCGGCAGCGGCATAAAGAGGCCTCTGTAAGGCTGAGTCAGCTCCAGCCTTAATTCAACTTATTGGTCTCATTGCTTGATTAAATTCAGCAGGGGGACTCAGAAGGCCCCTGTTTACCCAAAAATGTCTCATGCATTCAAACAGATGCGTGGAAATCAACCTGTTATCAGTATGAGAGCTGGAGCCTGCCACAACAATGGTTCTCATGTAGTGCAGAAAGAAAAACCATGAAGTATAGCCAGACCAAACACATTGATGCACACTGATAAGTATTGTCAGTTTAATAGATCTAAGTGGGAGTTGGAAATATTGTTTCTGTGAGATAACTCTTGTAGTGACTTTGTCATAAAATTGAAGCCATTTTAGCATTCTTGGCCGACTATGGAATTTCAAAACAGACTACATTTATCCAATTAAAACATAGAAGACAAAAGAAGAGTGTGTGAAAAACAGGAAGCAAAGCCTATATAGCACGATATGGCACGATATAATCATAAAATGACCACTTTACTTCAACCACAAAGCAATTGTTTGGTCCATCTCTGGCTCGCAGTGAGCTTACCACCACAGTTATCGACGCAAACCAACAATTCATTTGATGGTGAAATCCAATGTGCCCTAGTATATTGCGTAATTTAGCATGCCAGATTAAAAAAGGACAAACAGGGGCATACTATCTGCAGGAAATGCCATGGTATAAGTTATAGTGATGGAGTGGTCAGGGGGTGGATGACAAAATCATTCTCTTCTGTCCCCTGACATCAAGCCTGGCTTTGATCTTGTTATGGGTGGGGGGTCCAGTGGACGTCCAGTGGAGCAGAGGAGCCAACCCGCCTGGTGCCCAGACCATCAGCTTGAATCTGTATCCACTAGGGCGTTCCTGTCTCTAGCCATGTCAAGGGATTTCACATACTGGGCAACATAATTGAAATCATCTCATCTCTCTCTCCAAGTGCACGAATATGAGAAACAACAGTATTTGGCCCATCCTCTGATATAAACATTACATCCATTCAAAGACTCTTCCAACAAATTACACTGTTAAAGGAATAGTTTGACATTTTGGGAAATATTCACTTTCTTTCTGAAAATTGGCACCACTCCACACTGTCAATGATGCTGTCCATTGCTAAAAAATATTCTGGCATCTCCATTAAATGGCAAATTGTAGTTTTAAACTTTGTTTTTTACACAGATTAAATAAATTAGATAAACATGTCAATTAGTGAGCTTGAAGGATGCTGGTAGGAAGATTTTTCTACCTTCAGATAGAGCCAAGCTAGCTGTTTCCCCCTGTTTCCACTCTTTATGCTAAGCTAAGCTAACTGGATGCTGGCTCCAGCTACATATTTACTGTACAGAGAGCTTCTTATTGAGCTCACAGAAAGAGAGGGTATAAGTGTTTTCCCTAAAATGTGAAACTATTTATGTAATAAATTTCATTCTTATACTGTAATGTATCATCTTAAACCAGTTTAGTCAGCATTTCCCCATGTCTTTTGCATTGTACTTTGGGTGCAGCCCTTTTTAGCTCAGCAAGCTCAAAATCCAGTTGAACAGGCTGAGCTTTAGTTTAGACACAGACTGAACACAAACAGTACTTCCACCCTAGACAAAAGCAGTTGAAATCAAAAGCTGGAGATTAGTTTTAATCAAATAACAACCTTGCAGACCCAGATACCAGGGCTTTGTTACCGAGCTAAAAGCCCCCCGAGCTGTGAGAGGTGGATTAGACTGATCATGATACGACATGCGCACACACAAAATTATTTCACACTCCTGGAAACATGACAATTGATCCAACATTAACATCCCTTGTTTAGCAGTCTATCGGGGCTGTTAATGATAGTTACCTCCCAGGAGAAAACTTTTTCCTCTTTGCCTAAAGTCAACCAAGAGAAACTCATTGATTCTTCACACCAAAAGTCTGGGAGGAACAGGACATATTCTAGTAGTTGGTCAGATGTCAGCCCATGCTGGGAAAGAAGAAGGTTCACAGTGCTGCTGTGGCCTAAAGCTGCGATGATCCAGTTGATCCTTGGCTACAGCTTCCCAGGACCGAGGCCTCGTCCCCAGGGAGCTCTGCTGAAGTTCCACCAATGTCATTCTGCAACCTCAGCACTGTCCATATTGGGAACCCATCCCAATTGTAATGACCTACATACTGCCCATATGCATGCAAGACATCACATTACGCAGTAGACATGGAGCGCAAACAAAGAGGGGTAACAACTATCTGTAAGATTTTATTTAACATTGCTAAAGGCGTGGATGGATTCAGTGGATGGATTGCCATGAAATTTGGTATGGACATTCGTGGTCCATTGAGGATAAATCCAATAGCTTGACAATTGTTGGATGCATTGGCATAAATATTTGCTACATATATGAAAGGTCCCTACAAGATAAATCATGACATTGGTGATCCTCAGGTCAGTTTTCACTTATTTAGTGAAATATCTCATGGTTCTGCAGACAATGAATCCTAATTACATTGGTGATTGCCTGACTTTTCCCCATAATTTCATTTTTATTGTTGGCTTATGACCCGATCTACAAAACTAACATCATTCCCATCAGCCTCAGCTGTACTTTGTGTTTAGTGCTAATCAGCTAACGTTAGCATGCTAACACACCAAACTAAGTATACTACATTAAACATGCTAAACATCAGCATGTTAGCATTTCCATTGTGAACATGTTAGCATGCCGACTTTAGCATTAATTTAGCTTAAAGCATCTCTGTGCCAGCCTTACAGAGTTGGTAGCATAGCTGTTGATTTAGCCTTGTTCTAAACAAGGATGCATAGTTTGGCATTCTGTAAAGACAGATCCTACAATAACAGCCTTCAATAGAGTGTGATATTATGCAAAGACTCCCCTTTTCAGTGTGACTATAAAACTTGCAACTATTCCATTCTCATGGAAATCGAGGGGTGAGCTGGCTGCTTCCCTGACAACCTAGGATGCCTTTGTTTCCGAAACTTATGTAATCATTGATAACAGGAAGTAGTGAGGCATAATGTCATGGTTAGAGCCACAGCCAGAGCTCAAGCCCTTGGTCAGGATTCCCACTGTCACTGAGGAAATGAAAGCACAGGGAGGCTCTCTTTATGGTTAGCCCATGTAGACATAAATACTTACTGGGAGAAAGAAGATTTTCAGTTGGACTGCAGAAAAACTGATGACTGGGCAAAGAACGAATTGCACAAGAAGATGTAATAGTCTAATAGAATGATCTCCAAAAAGCTGCACAAAGCCGGTGAGACACACAATGCAGCACTGGATTCATTCTCTCGACCAAGTAAAAAAGCAAACATTCTTGAGGAATGTGTGAAATGTGCAGCGTGGGAGGAGAAGTTTGACACATGCGGCTGGTTGAGAGACATGAAAAGTTGCCAGGGCTTTCAAGGTGCGGCTCCTCTCTCTACCCTCTGCAGTCCCGACAGTCAAATTGATATGTGTTCTCAGATGTGAAGGGGTCCGTATATGTTTGCACTCTGTAGGGTTTCCTGAGTTCAGGATATCACAAATACAGTGATGGTGAAGGTAAGTTAGGGTATTTAAGATCACGCTGCAACATCATCTATACTGCCCTACAAAGTCAAACTGCACTAACTGCACATTACATCAAAATTAAGACCAGAATCGAACTTTTTTACATCTTACCTGATGATATAACAATTATTATGCCAAGGAAATGTGTAAGTTTGGATAATTAATGCTAGCTAGTGAGATAGCCATGCTAATTTACCCACTTTTTCCATTGATCCTGTAATTGAAAATGTAAAAACAATAAGAAACAACAATATATTTTGTTTGTAGATACTATGTGTCCCTGTGCCCTTTAGGTTGCCCAAACTTTACTGTCTGTTTCTGTAGTTAACTATACCTGCTAGTTAGCAATATTGCTGAGATGACCACGGAAAGTGAATATCAGTCAAGTCAACTGGCCGGGTTCAAGTTATTGCTGTGAGAGAAAGAATAAGTAAGGATTTTTTAAGGCAGACAGACATAAAATGAAGTGAACTAACAGGCTGGTGAGGAGCTACAGTAGCAGTTGAGGGTTGCAGACTATCACAGTTCAACAGAGAGAAACAACAAAGGTATCAAAGGCCAACAACAGCTGGGTCTGCTTCCTCCAGAGAGCAGCGTTTGATGGATGGGGAACATGATATAGACTTTTCCACTGTGCAGCCACACATGCCTACATGACATTGGATATTTCACTGCACATGTCCAGTCCAGACTAAATGTCCTGACATGACACACAGACGCGTTCAAAAAAGAAATGCAGAGGACACGTGTCATTCTTGTCCAAGTTGTGAAATGTGCTTCTTTCTCATCTTACAGATAAGACACTCAAATATATGTCATTCAACTGGTTGAGAGAGTATTCACATGAGGAAGAAAGTGATAACACATTCCCTTATGCTATAATCATTTCCTCCCTCCGGCGCAGTTTCTGCCTCGACAGCTAGCTCACCAGCTGAGAGGCAGAGAGGATGTACTGGGAAATGTGCACCAGCAGCAGCAAAAAAAAATGAAAAACATGGGAACTTCTCCTCTTAAGTTCACATTTAAAGTCAAGCTTTGACCAGCTCTTTGAATGTACTGTAGTTTACACAGCCACCAGTTCATTCAAAATGAGCCTTCTGTCCCCAGATGATTTGTGATAGGAAGTGAAAAGGCTAAGTCATTATTATCATAGTGGGTTTTGCACCAGCAAAACCAGTTATTGTGTAAATGCTTCCACAAAAACTTTTCTCAAGAGCTGAAAGGTTTATTTACAATACACGTAGGGACACGAAAGATGAGGATTTTCCAAGTTCTGTGTTATTAGTACAGTTATCTCTTCTTATATGCCAAATATATGTTGAAAATAATATATTTTTGAGTGTTTGAATATTAAAATCCCTCTCTTTTCTCTTCCTGTTAGTCATTCCTAATTTATTAATTTCTGCTGTTACATTAAAGCTACACTAATCAATATTTAACAATATATGTATAAAATTACTAGGCTATGTGAAGACTTTTGCTTGTAGTGCGAACCTACATGAATTATTATACAATTATGCACTTGCCTTTCAGCTCTAATAAGTGTTTTCAGCTCATTGTTTCAGTTTTACGGCCTGCAACATCACAATTTCATTCAGCCTACACTTCATTTTTTAGCAAAAAGCTAAAAAAACAAAACAAACTGACAGACACAGTTTGCAACTAGCAGGTGAACACAGTAAAGCATTTAGCAGATAAAAAGATAGATATTTCCTTCAGGAGTTGCTAGAGACCACACAGACTGTAAAAAGTGAATATGGACTAGAAATATGACTCAAAATCAGTGACAGTATAAATAGCAACCTGTTCTTATCCAACTAGTCAAATATGGCAGCTTGGACAATGGTCCTCAGCGTCTTATACTGATGCACAGGGCACCCTTAAGCTTCTGTACGAGACGCACCGTCAACTGCTTGACCGCGACGTAGTGAGATGACTTGATATGAAGAGCAACAAAGTCTGTGAAGGGAGGAGGTTGGGGTGGAAGAATGGGTCAATTATACACAGGACTTTCACCCAGGAGACCACTGTTTGTGTCCACTGTGTCCCAGTCAACGTTGACCTATTTGAACTTACCTTACACACGTAACCAACGTAAGTTAACTACATACATGCCTAATGTCACATATGCAAGTTATGTAATAAACATACTTATTTTAACCCAAACCACTACATTTACTAAACGTAACCATACCCTGCACGTTAAAAAATTACCCAGAGTGTTAAATACATGACGCCAATGGGTCCTGACCAAGTAGCCGTACAGTATGTGACGAGTTGGGGGTGAGAACGGGTTACATAGACATCTGTTTGCTAACATGCTGATCGCAACAACTTTAGAAGGTGATACAGCTTGCTGCGCTGTCCCAAGTGGCCAAAAAATCAATTAATGCTGCTTTAAGATGAGACGCTCTAACTGCCGTTTGATTTTCTCTATGTGCCTTAAAAAAGGGGCTTTAACGAGCCTGACAGTAAAGTAAGTATATTATCTTTCAGGCCACAATAAACTAAAACTCTGCAGGAAATCCATTAAAGATGCAACAAAAATGGTATTGTTTTCGTCATGGTAACAATACCTACGTTGAGTGACTGCAGTGCACAACTTCACAGCTCAGTGCAGTACATCACATGGCGCTGAGAGTGAAAGCATTCAAAGCCTAATTTCAGTGAAAGCAGTTTTTTGCTAAGTCAGTCATTTTTGCCCACAGACGCTGAGTTGCATCTCAGCCGTGACAGGAACTCTGATGTTCTCACCACCTACAAGCTCAATGTGACCTTCTGTTCACCACTGACACCCATTTATCTGTCACTGATGTGGGGAAACAACAATGGGCAACAGACAGGCGGACGGGCACGTGCCAACACGCTGAGCACTGCACCCTCTTTTGACACAACAGGAATAAATGTTTTCCCACACATGCTTTAGACACCAAACAAGTTCTTACAACTGTTCTTTTAGATGATAACAGAGAGGTTTATGTAATCCTCCACTTATGTTATCAGAAGATCACTACACCTCTGTTTTTTTCTTTTTTGTACAACCCCCACATTGCAGGAAACATGGTGGCATGACTGAGCAGCCTCTATAAAAGATAAAGACTGTGTTTTGTTAGAACAGAGGTATCCAACATCTCTGCCCGGCCCATATGCTGTGTGTGAGACTGGCCACAGGGTAGAACCAGGTCTCATTCACAGATCCACTGCAACCAATTAGGCTTTACCCACGTTGCCACATCAAATAGCTGCTTAAAAAATGGGATTGCATGTTATTGTCCTGCTGATGGGATTTTTGTCTGCAAGACACACATCTGAACCTGCAGAGGTTTAATCTTATTTCCAGATGTTTCATCCTCTGGCCATTATTCACATGTGTTAGGAATTTCAGAATAATGCCTTGTGGAGCTTTACATCATCTATCATCAGTAATGCATCCGCATTGCGAGGCATGTGAATTTCTTCAAAACTGAGAAATTGCACACTGATTTCAATATTACAAACAATCACTGGCTCCTCTGCAGGCCAGAGGTGCAGCACTTCAGTCTCACTGTAATGGAACTTTGTGTGGGCTGAGCTCATTGACGTTGGCTCTCTAAAAATGCTTTTGCAATGTCATATCTTGGAGAATAGGTGCAGTTATCTGAACAACTACAGCAGTGGATTGAACAGCAGATCAAACAGGCTGGCCTGGGGCGCATTATATCAGATTTCATTTTGAGTCGAGGCCCTTCATTCATTTCTGACATTTACAGTTGGATTGGTGCACCCCTCTTCGAGGCCTCTTGGCTCTCAGTCTGCACTGAGGCCCCACCAGCCACTCTGGAAAAACCCGGTGCATCTGACTTGCATTGCCTGGCTCCACTTGTGTGTTCTGTTTGGCCCGTGCCGCTGGAGGAGGAGAGCGGGCCAATTACCAGCTGCCGCTCCGAGACCAATATGATGTCATCCTCCCGCTCTGCCATAACAGGCTGCAGATGAGAGGGGCTGGGCCTCTCAGCAGCCTTATTCACTTAACGAAAGGCAGGAAAGCATAAAAAAATGGTATTGAATATCCCTCAACATTAACATTTTTCTTCATCTAAACTCACTTATTATGCATTAAAGTATTCCATAATGCATCACAGACTGTTAGGAGTGCAACAGACTGGAGATAGCAAAGATAATAGCTCACTGTTTGTTTCATGAGCACGTTGTTTGAATAACACTGATAACAGCCCGTGAGAAAACCATTGTGCTTTAGCGTTTCACATATGGCGGAAGTGAGATTCAGAGGCAGAACCTTCCGTGTGTTATCAGTACGCCCTACTCATAAGGAAAATCACCTGTGTGATATACTGTAGTCTATTGTGCCCTTTTGTTTGTAGCAACACTCCCTGATTCTTTGGAAAGCCAACTGAATCCTCACATATCAAAGGAGAGAGTTTAACAAGAATTTTGATGGAAAAGACACTTTGATACACTAAGATATGGGCACATGGACTCATTCACACTCAAAACAAACGCTCACAAAACTCTGGAGACTACTTAAGTGGTATCCCAGAAGGCCTTGCATTTCCTAGGAAGTCTTGAAGCCACATCAGAGAATCTGAAGGGGCCTATGGGCTGCAACAGATCTCTCATTTCCCCACATACTCCATCTCCAACGCCCCACAACCACACACTACGTATAGACTCTGGAGATGATATATAGCCTGAGCTGATAGCAGGTCACGGCTCAGAGTATAAACAAATGGCAGCTTTTACTGTTTAGGTGTGCTCAGCCGCGATTTTATCTCCATGAGGAAAATAATCAAGTCAAACTAAACCTTTGAGGAAAAAGGTTTATCAACAACTGTCCACATTCATTCACAGATATAGAAAAAGGTTACAGGTAAAGGAACCTGTGTGAAATGTGGAAATTGCAGGATTATTTACTGATGCTATTCATACTGACAATACTCAGGAAGTCTTCCAGCCCATTGTTGTGATTAGTGGTTACGTAGTTAGTGAAATGCAAACCACTGAGGTTAGCATTATTTTTGCTGTGCATTCAGAAATATACTGTAGTCCAGTTTTACTGTGTGGGGGTAATGATGAAGAGAGAGAAGAAAGTGTTTTATTTCCAAATTCAATAAATACATTTTTGATAAGAGGCTACAGCCGGCTGTGTGAGGCTCTATTTAGGCATAGTGGTGCTTTGAGCTAACATCAGTATGCTAACTTGCTCAAATGGGAACCTCTTTAGTTTTGCAGGTATTAAGTCCTAAACTTACTAAGTACTGAAGAAATTAAAATGATGATTAGATGAAAACAGATCATCAAAGTGATTACAATTCATCCTAAGGGTGTCATGAATGTCTGCACCAAATTGTATGGCAATCCATCCAATAGTTCCTAAGATATTTCCCTCAAAACCACAAATGTCACCTTCATGGTGGCACTAGAGGGAAAAGTCAGGATTCATCGTCTGGTGACCATGAATGTCTGTACAAATTTTCATGGCAATCCATCTAATAGTTGTTGAGATATTTCAGTCTGAACCAAATGGATGGACTGACCAACTTTGCCATGCCTAAAAACAATTACCTGCAATCTTAGGTCAATAAATCACACTAGAATATGCAAAATGTTCAACTGTCATCTAAAAGTACCTACATTTACCTCATTTCACTGTGTTTCTCTCCCCCGTAGATGAAGATGCATTATCAGGAATATCTTTTGGTATTTGTTGTGGGAGAGTAAAAAGGCTTTGACAGTAAATTCTTCTGTAAATCTTCACAAGCCGGGGTTTAAATATTACTCAGGGGCGGATGGGTGAAACAAGGTCAGGCACTTCCCCATTAGGTTGTAAAGGAATGGACTTCATACCTTTACAAATAAAAAGGCTAGTAGTGAAATAATTTATATAATAATTTAATTTAATTATAATTGAATTTTTTAAGAGGAGCTGTCATTTATTTTCAGCTAAAAGTATAGAAATGTAAGGCCATGACAATTGCAATGTCCTTTATGGCAGTGACTGGGTCAAAATGGGACCTCTCACAGGGTCCCTAAAATAATCTAAAATCTAAAAGGGGTCCCCAGATGATGATCCCAAAATGTCTATCTTTTCTTTAAGGGTCCACAAGCCCAAATGTTTGAGAACCACTGTTTCATTGCATGATATCTACCTCTACTGTTGCTATTAAATAAGAGGAAATATGCCAGAAAAGGTTTGAGGGGATATGAACAGAGCTTCCACCCAGACATCCAACCAAAATCTTACCCATCATGTCTACAGAACGGATGACTAAACTGTCTGCAAACATGATAAATGAGGGATGTACTGCTGTTATCCAGAGTCCTATCATCCTCTTTCATGAGGGTTGACTCCTCTCTGTAAGAAGACCTCTACCTTGTTAATGTGTCTTTGGGTCTGCACCGTAGAGGCTGTGTGAGCTATGCCCCGCTTTGCATTCCTCTGCCATCCAACCTCTGTCCAGGCTGGACTTTCCCACAGAACCCAAACCCCTGTGAATGAGAGTAGGCCTTTGTTTCAGGCATTTTTCATTCTGATCCCAGCAACTTCCCCATGGTGGAATGCAACAGGAATGCCAGAGCCAGCTACCTGGCATTAGAGAGTCTTTGTGCGGAAATAGGAGAAGCTGAAGGAGAGAGCAGGTCAATGAGGTTTGACAATGGATAGCTCACTTCTCAAGGTGCCCAGCCCATATAACACAGCGACTGAACAGCAGAACTTGAGTCAAGTCTCCTAAACATGGCAAGGTACACCAAGGAGAAGTGAAAAAAAAACATTGTTTGCAACCAGGCCAGTTTCGCTATGAGCTCTCCACCTGTCAGGTTATTCTCCTACTGCACAAATCATTAACTGGGTGCTGATGTAGCAACTGATTGGCATGCATGCAGAAGCACAGCTGAAATGTATGTCTGCAGCAGTTAACAGGTTGTTGGGAGCTTATCACTAGCTGAGAGCTGGAACGGTGAGGCAGTGGTTAGCCTCAAGGTGCAATTCCATTCATTCTTGTATAGTGAGAGACCAGAGAAGGAGGATTTTAATTTGAGGGATGCCATGTGAAGATGAGGATTTATTATGATACTATCTGATGAGGGTTTCTCACAAGTCACAACAAGAGTTAAGTTGAGTGACATTCAATTATGATTATGTGGTTGATTCATAGCACTGCATAACCAAAATGCCAACATATCACATCATAAAGTACAAGAGCACTCAGAGAGTGCAAACCTCCACCAAGGCCATGTCATATCGCGCAATGATAACGAAAGTGAAAAAATAATTTGTATCCGCCCCGTGACTCGGATCTGCTCCAAAATGTAATGGGTCATTCTTTGGCCAATGCTTCACCTTTCCACCAAGTTTTATGAAAATCGGGCCAGTAGTATTCCATAATCCTGCTGACAAACAAACAAACATAACCTCCTTGGCAGAGGTAATGAAAAAGACACTCATACTGGTAGGACCAGTGGAGGGGCCACCAGTTTGGAGGTGCACAAATATGGTGCTGTGCATGTGCAGAGCAGGAGCTTTGAGGCAGGATGCTTACACACTGAGAGACAGATAGTTACCTGGGCCCCATCAGTAAAGCCATTTCACCTGTAACCTGAGCAGCCAGGCTTCTGAGACGACGGCTGATCTTCTCTGGATCCTGAGTCTGATGATAAGGAGCTGAGATAAAGAGCTAACTGATGGGTAATGACAGAGCTATGAAGACAAGGGTGGGGCATCAGGTCATATATCCCTGCATGTCATGACCACAATTACCAAGGGGCCTGCGCTCACCTCCTGTGAGAACCAACATCTGTAACATGCTGCCAACTCCACTCGGTTGGAAGTCCACTTCATAATAAATAAAAATAACCTGAAAAATAACTGAGATTCAATATGTATCATTAGCCACTAAATGGTACTGTCACTTGCCATTTAGAGTTGACCAAAATGAAAGTGAATCATCTGGTTCAAACCAAACCAAACCAAATTTGAGCCGCACTTTTCCTTCCTGTTCACTTATATCACATTTGACTGTTCAACATCCCTTTTTCCTAGAAAACTCCGCAGATGTTGTATTTATTACGCTCAGACTGCCAAGAATCTCGGGGCGGACAACTGAACATGTGAAGAGAGGTAAACTCTGTGTTGACCAGACTCCCCTTCTCCCACCAGAGGAAATTTTATGAACTCACTGGGGAAAGATAAGGCTTCTTTACTCGACACGACTGCTCATACTACGAATTCCAGTGAAATCACCATAGTATATCTACCAATGTATGCGTTAACACCTAAAGCATAAAAGCACTGCTATGACCTAAATATGAGCCAAGGGCAGCCATTTTGAAATTAGAGGTGAGGGTTACAGGTGACAAATCAATGCAGATTATAGACAAACCTTCCAAGATGGCTAAAATTAGGAATGTAGGTAATTTAAAGTATGCAGGATTTTCTTTTTATGAAGAAATATGCAGATACATTTTCAGGTATGTGCTCCTTTATCTAATTTACCACTTTTTATGAGAGGAAATATTGCATATTGTCAAGCAGCAGACATTTGCCTTCAGTTCTTGTTTGCTATTTATAAAAGCAGACTTCACCATGGTCACCAGGCCTGCACGAAAGAGAATCATTTCCTATTTGAAACCTCATTATGTAGGCCTAACCAAAGTATAGTTGCGTGAGCAGGCATGGCACCCTTGAAACCTCCAAAGATATGCTGTTAGATAGATTATATAGGATTGGAGCAGATGAGGGGCAGTTAGAAAAGGGTTTTGACATTACAGGGGAAACATCTTCCCTTAGAGTTATCTCATAGGGGAGCATTCCTGCAATAAGCCAGTTTAACAGGCAAATGCATGCAGCCACCATTCACAATCTCTGTCCTGAGCAGAAAAGGGTAACTGTGTAGAGAGTGCATGAATGACTTCCTTTTTATGGCTGTAATAACAAAACGAGAAGAGGAAACCGGTAAATTCTGAATGAAACAGGCAGCTCTCAACACTTCCTTGCATAGCCAAAATGCAGTAACTTCATTCTTTCAACATATAAAGAGTATTTATGCTGTAGAAATGTATAATTTCCATGAAAACAGCATGTACAAAATTGCAGTTACTACCAAATGGAGCTAAAACCTAGCTGTTGAGGTAGCCACGGTTTGCTAAAATTAAATGTACTTGTATAAATATCAATGTTGATGAACTGCCATCTTGATTGTTGTTGTACATAACTAAATGAGGATATAGCTAAAGCCATTCATGATAGAGAAGAAAACCTAGCTAAACTCCTGCTAAAGCTAACTAGCTTAGCAGAGAAGCAGTAACTGCCATCTCATATCATCACAGTTTAACTTTACTGCTCTCTGCCTTTGTATGGCAGAACAGCATGAGGGCTATTCTTTGACAAGTGACATAAAATAAGATTATGGCTGGAATACTTGCTGGCTGGCTGTCACTTTCCAAAAAAATATCAAGTCAGGCATAGGCATTTATCTAAGCCTGTGAAATCCTCCACACAAAAAAGGGAAAATTTAAGAGTGGTTCTCAAATAGCCAAATTCTTTCTCCTTGATGCATCACAGTGGTGTGCTCACCTAGTAACTGGTAAACACACATCAACAGTGACGAAAAAAGCATTATTGGACCTCAATATATTCTCCAAAGAAAATAGTTTAAGAGTTGCCACACTGCAAAGCCTGAGGAATATCATTTTAGCCTACGTGCCAACTCTTCACACCGTATATCTGCCTCAGTTTTACGGATTTATTGTGTCAATCACTATCCCTGCTGGCAAAATGATATGCCAAAACAATACAACATAAAGTGTCCTTGACTGACTGGCTAACACCTGATCAAGATAAAAAGCAAACTAAAATGCAGAGATTGTGATCTGCCATAAAGTACGTGTCTCAGTAACCGCATCAAGGGCCATACAAAAGAGACAAAGACTACATGCATGTGACACGTGCATGGGAAGAAACAAAGACGTCCAGACGTTCAGTAAGACTTTATTTGTGTGGCATTGGGGTGTGCTGCCTATGTCATGCTATTGCATTGTTAGTGTTGTGGTCATTGTCAGGGTGGTGCTGGGCAGGTGCTCGTCTAACATCTAGGCTACTTAACACATGGTCATACAACATGAATTATTGATTAAATCCCTACAAAGAGAAGAACCTGTTCTTTGTTGTTCTAAAATTTCAGTTGACCTACTTGTCCACATTCAGTCTGGATAATGGGGATGCATATACCAAATGTGCCTTTTATAGAAACACTGAGTATTATAAGGTGGTGGAAAGTTACTAATCCACTTTATACTTCTGCTCCACTACATTTCTGAGAGAAATATTGTACTTTTTACTCCACTACATGTACCTGGCTCCTCCTTAGTCAGATTATATTCAGATTAGTCAACAAATAAAATATGATGCATTATATAGATTAAACCACCCAACAGTATGTAGAATAAACGAAGTAGCTCCACCTTGACTAGCTAAAACATTATAATGCTGCTTACACATTAGTGCATTAATAATGATAATCCAACAGTGGTGGAAGAAACATTTAGATCCTTTACTTAAGTAAATGTACAAATACCACAATGTAAAACACTCTTACAAGTAAAAGTACTGCATTCAAAAACGTACTTAGGTACAGAGGTTGTATCAATAAAATGGACTTAAGTATTGAAAGTAAAAGTACTCAACATGCATAATGGCCTCTTTCTAAGTGTTATATTATCAAATTTTATTATATTACTGGAAATGAGTCTGCCATTTGGTGCTGAGCAGGTAGCATTACAGTGGATATTCTAGAGTTTAAAGTTTTTGCGGTGAAAACAGCAGTGAGAGTGAAATAAAGTTGCAACCCAGAAAACCAAAACTATGAGCTGAAAGATGCTAAAAAGCTCTGTTGAGCTGAGGAACTGCAGTTAGGGGATAATTCTCTGTGAGTTCATCACAACGAGCGACCCCTTTCACGAGACAGTCATTTGATCCACTGTTAAGATCAAAAATATCAATTATAGCAGCTTTAATTTTATAGCAAGTCTTCCACAACTAATAAAAATGCAATACATTGCTTGTAAATACATCCCATACCCACTAATCTCAACATTTGCTATCGTGTAAAAACGGCAACTTTTTTCTCAGTATACGTCAACAGTCTATATTATTATGACTGTTTCCAATGTCAGCTTCTTACTTATACAAGTCAGAGGAACAGATGAGATCTCAATGTGACACTGACTCAAATCTAGACCCAATGTAAACATCGAGCCCTGGTCTTTGGTGTAAATGTGGGAGGAATATACCCCCCATGTATAAAGCTGAGCCTCTGCCGCATGGCAGCGAGATGACTAAGCATTAGGCCTGCTGCCTGTGGCCCTGTGCAGACATGTTCCATTTTGTCAGAGCTCTGCAGCACATACGCACCATTTCACACGGTCCCCAGACTCTTGGCGAAGCGAGTGGGAACTTAAGAGGCTCTGCAGACAGCCCATACCAAGCATTTAAGCACTTTGGCTGTAACTGCGACCTTGAACCTATTTTCACTTTAAGATACATACAGAACAGGCATTTCTCAGTACCTTAAAGCGCATTCATTTTGAACTCAGGTGGCGGGAGATGCACGCTGGTGTTGATGCATCAATAAGAGCAAATAAACATTAAGGTGTGTCATTCCAAATCAGTTTCATCATGTTAAAGGGCCTGCAGGTGGTGAGAAAATGCAATACATAAAATAAGAGTGAGATGCTGAAGATTTTATTGCTGTTTTTGGCAGCCCAAATGATAAAAGAAATGACTTCATTGTTCTTCATGAGTGACTCAAATATTATACAGCAGTGTCAGGGAAATGAACACCGACTCAAATAGGAGTTATTCCCCCCCGAACAGTGAATATCTAAGCTA
Source organism: Perca fluviatilis (assembly GCF_010015445.1). NCBI lineage: Eukaryota > Metazoa > Chordata > Actinopteri > Perciformes > Percidae > Perca > Perca fluviatilis. Next base: position 9,076,542 of record NC_053134.1, read on the forward strand.
AGCATTCTTTCCAAACCAACCCCCCTAGTATCATAGAGTGTGTTCACAGTGTGTGTGGTCTGAGGGTGGAAAACCGTGTCAGTGGGTTGAGTCTTCAACGCCACCTGCTGGTGTTTGGCAGAAATTACTGATGTCCAATCTGAATAAGCTCAGAAAAAAATCATTAAATATTAAACCATTCACCATGTACAATAAAATCTAAAATATCAATACATTATTTAAAGCAAAAAAGTGTTTATATTCCTTAAAATTCCAATAGTTTCCACATTAATCCAATATTGCACCATGACCCCAGGTATAATTCATCTGCATCCATCCACTCAGCCAGAAAGTTCAGGTTGTTGTACCTCCTCTTTCGAACCTCTTCTGTACATTAACATGTATGCTGTGCCTCTATTAAAAAAAAACACAACATTAAACATTTTAGGACATTAATGTACAAATCAAAGTTAAGCTTCTACAAGTTAGGTAGGAAAGGGATAAAAGGAACAAATTTCAGTGCAATAAACAAGAATAAAAAGGAATATAAGGTGCTGGGCAAAAGCTGCTAAAAGACAAGACAACATGACAGACAAGACGGACTTCCTCTGTTTATGTGTTGAAAATGTTAAAAAGCACTCATGGCAAAAACATGACCTTTATGTCTTTAATCTTCACTGAGGAACAGACAATATAGGCTTTGTCTAAAGAGCTGAAGCTGTTTCCTCAAGTAGGAAGATAAAAGCTGCATTGGCAGCGGTAGTCAAGCATGTAACTAAGGCTTTAAATGTTATTAATAAAAATCTTGAAAGAAACTGGAGGCTAGTTTAAGGGGGCTAATATGGGAGTCACATTTTTTTTGTTACTATTTGCTGAAGGCAGTGGTTGCTGTATTCCACATTTTTTGAAGGTGGGAAGAAGACTTTATTTTTAGATGAGGCTGAACACAGAACTAGAGTTGTTAATGTGAGAAGAAATAAAAGTCTGATGAGCTCTCTGTATTAAGCTCAGAGACTTCTTTCTCAAAATTAAAGAAAAAGTTTGACATTTTGGGGAATACACTTATTAGCTTTCTTGCCAAGAATTTCAGAAGATAGGTATCACTCTCAATTGTGTGACCAAATAAGAGCAGTAGGCAATGTAAGGGGGGGGGGGGTGCAATTGCCAAAATGTTGAACTATTCCTTTAAGAGGACTCCATAATCCTCATGCACTGTTATCAAAATTGCAAGACATGAATTGGGAGACAGTTTGGGACAACATTTCCCACTGTCCAAATCACCAGCAGATCCACTTCAACATACGTCATAGGACATATTGGACTCCTCAGAAGAGATACGTCTCTAAAGTCATTCCTACTCCCTATTGCACGTTCTGTCAACCTGAACAAACTGGAACTTTCCTGCATATGGTCTGGGAGTGTGAACAGGTGCATGAGTTCTGGAATAAAACAACATCAATAATATCTGATGTGATAGGATGTCGACTTCCTACTGACCCGATTGTTTTGTTACTTAATGACGACTCTAAATTACATCTGCTTGGGAGTTAGCTGGCTCAACCGTGACCAAGAAAATAATAAAATAGTGGTTGGCATATTTTCTAGACATAGTTATGGTTGAGCTCTCTACAGCAAGGATCGCTTTGTTCCTGTTCAAGTGTGTTTCTCTGTTCTGTTGTTTAAAATTAAAAAATAAATAAAAAATTGATCTAAAAAGCAAAAAAAGAAATTGCAAGACATGAACAGTGATGTTGAGCAATTTACCTGTGATGTCCTCCATATGTTGTCTGCACTTCTTCCCAGGAGGACTATGTGTTGGCATGCAAATCAAAGACCAAAATAATCACAAATTTGCATAAAATCCCTCTTGAACAAGTGGAAAATAAAAGCTGCATTTTCCCATAATGGCTTTGGGGAGAAAACTTCTGACATTTCAGATACAACATATCTCAACACACACTTTTGATAGTTTTAACTTATACTTAAAGCTTTAGTGCGTGACTTTTTGATATTAATGAACGTCCGTTACATTCAAGCCATCGCCAAATGAGTTGCTACAAAGCTAATTAAGACTATCAGCTCCACAAAACTCTCTCTGTATTTCTCAGTATGGCTTTATTCAGAAGATTGTGTCGTCCGGTGACTTTCCCGCGCAGAAGCTTGAGTGAAGATAATGACCTCTTCTGAAGAGTCCATCATGTTTTTTTAATTGTCCTACTTGGCTACTAGCAACTTCGTGGAGGAGGGGTGGGGGCGCATGCGCGATCACGGAAGGCTTGTATCATGTGGACACGCCGACAGTGTTGTCGTCATTACTTCGAATTCTTCACGGGGGGTGGGCGGCCTCTAGCTCGCCCAGTGAGAGCGTTCGCCCCATGTTGGCTGAATCCTGCAGCGTCGCGGATTCGAATCCGACCTGCTGCCCTTTGCTGTGTCATCCCCCATCTCTCTCCCCCTATTATGTATATCCACTGTCTCTACTACTAATAAAGGGAAAAGCCCCAAAAAATAATCGTAAAAAAAAAATTCCTCATGGGGGCGACAGAAACTACGCACTATAGCTTTAAGATATACAGTAGCCTATTTATGCAAAATGTGTCGAAGGCTTTCAAACAAAGATCTAAATGGAAGCTTTGTGATTGATTACAAAATGTTCCATTCACAAATATTTACAAGCCAGATATAAATTGCTTTCAAGTGAGACAGATTTTGTCAGATTGAATGTACCCGTTTTACGTAGCTGTCATCTGCGTAGTACCAGCCCTGGTCCCCCTTGTTACGAACGTAGGCAGTATAGTGCCCACACATTGCATTTCCTGAGTGCACTACCACTGCATGCAATGTGTACTTGCAGTCATTCTGGAAGAACAAAGTAACTTATAAAACATTGTATAAAAGATACAATGTGCAGATATTATTAGTATTATTATCATCATTATTATCATCATCATCATTATTATTATTATTATTATTTAAGTACCTGGGCAAAGTCTGTAGAGAATGCTTCCTTAAGGGTCTCAGAAAAGTCAAAGGTTTCTGGAAAGGTAACCCTGCAATCAAGTTTTCGGGTGAAACCACGGCCATTCCGATATCTTTTCAGTTGCACACACAAGATCCGAGGCAGGGACAGCAGTTTGACACCCTGAGAAAGAAAAAAAGATGTTCCACTACGTTTGATCCATACTTTATGGGAAGCATTTAAACCAAGTCTCACCTGTTTAGATGGAGTCTTCTTTCCACATTCTGCACAAAAGCAGCAATCTATGCCCTTTAGCTCCTGATGCTCAAAGAAGGAGGTCATGCAGTCTTCCTGAAAAGGTTAATGAAAAAAATACTTGTAAGTTCGACTTCAGGAACGTCTACAGTAATAGTTTGACATTTTGGAAAATATGTTTATTTGCTTTCTTGACGGGAGTTGAGAATGAGAAGTTGAGATGTGAAGTTGAGACCACTTAGACTACTACTAGGGTAAATGTGTAGCGGCAGCCATTTAGCTTAGCATAAAGAATGGAATCAGGTGGAAACAGCCAGCATGGCTCTGTTCAAAGATAACAAAATCCACTTCTCAGCACAAACAGAATAAAAAGTGTAAATCGTCAATTTGTTGTTTTACGGGGGGGTTATATTTTGGACTATTTCTTGGCAACTGCTCCTGGCAAAGAAATAGTCTTGTACATAACCCCCTCCCCTAAAAGCTTTACATAAGAACTGGGAACAACTAGCCCAGCACTGTCGATCGGTAAAGAAAATTCAGCGACCTGCACCTCGAATTCTCACAATTGAATATGTTATATTTTGTGTATTTAATCTGTACAATATGTGCAGTTATGTGCAGGACTACTTCTTAGCCAGGAGGAGCAACTTTGTCGTTATACACTTCTGATTTTATATGGATTAAACAACCGAGAGGTAATGTTTTTATGAGTGAGCGTAAGAGGAGTGCTGGAAGCGGGGTTTTGTTACCTTCGCACAGAGGGTTTCTCTCAGTTTTATGCTAAGCTAAGCTAACCGGCTGCAAGCTGTAGCTTCCTATTGAACGTACACAGACACAAGAGTGGTATCAATCTTTTCATCTAACTTTTGTCAAAAAAAACCCGCCAATGATTATATTTCCCAAAATGTCGAAATATTCCTTAAAAAACAATTCACTTCAAAAGAAAAAAGAAACAGCACCAGAGAATCGTGATCTTCCTTTACATGCAGAGGCAGGCTGAGCAGGTAGCTGGTCAGAGTCTGGACGGAGGCACACTCTAAACACTGCAGGTACGTCTCCACAGAAATCTTGTACAGGTTCTGGATTTCAAGAGCCTGGCAAGGGAAAACAAATGCAAGCACACTAGAGATGATGCCCTTACAGGTGGAAAAATAACTAATAATCATGATTGATGATTGAAGCCCAACCAGAGGTTTGTCATCCATCTGCTGTTGCACGAAGTTCAGGATGGAGAGAAACACCTCATCAGCATCATGAAGCGTATTAACTGCAAAACATTGTCAGAAGTCAGAAGATAAACCACATCAATATTCAATATTTTGTAAGTTTGTTTTTCCTTACGTCGAACACAGTTCCTGTCCAGAGAGCGGAGGAAGTCACGATGAGGAACGGTCTGATAGCTGTCACTCCTCATGGCTGCGAGAACTTTCTTTAGCTGCAGGGGGACAGTGTCCGCTCTCACACTAGCTGCTTCCCACCTTGTGTGATTAATAAACCATCATTTATCTTCGTTTTTTAGACACATGAGGAAAGCAGCCTTGTTTCCAGATTGACACCTGTGCACTCCCCTCTTTCCTTCTCAAGGTTGCTGTCATTTTATTCAATAATATCTATAGTAATTATGTATTTTCACTGATTATTATTTATTAAAGGAATATCTGGTGGTGTCACTGCTTGTAAACACTATCATTGGTGTGCTTTTTTTCTTTCATTTTATTTTGTCTGTGTATTATTATGAAGTGGTGTTCAATGTCGACGGTATAGGACAGCATTTTCATCGTGGTTCCCTGTTTAAATAATTGTTGTTTTGTATAATAAATGTCTTTACTTAGTAATTTCTTCTTGCGTGTAGTCTGTTTTCTGTCACTGTGGCGCTCAACCCAACAGAACAATAGTAGTATTAGCCTGTTACAGATGGTTGATAATAACAATTTACAAGTTAAGCCAAGACACATTGTTTAATATATCATAAAACAGACTTTATATATAATAAGTAATGCTTTATTCCTGCTTTAGTCCTGTTTGTGATGTGCCATTCTACCAGCAAAACAGAGAACCTAGGGCGTTGACTTGCCTTTATACAACAGGTGTGATAATTGGGCAGAACCAACTCATCAGGATCCATAGGGGAGCTCAAAATATAAGTCACATAACTTTATATGTTTATTTATTATAAACTGTTTTTAAATAAAAAAAAGTAATATTGTGGATTAAACTGGGAAACTATTTACACGTAATGTTAATGTTCTCCTTTTAATTTTGTTAATATTGTATAGTGTGTTTGCTTGTCCCTTTTGTCACCTCTGTGTGTTCATTGCTCATTTGTAGTCCAAGTTCTGATTTGGACCTCAGATGCTAGAAGGCTAGAAAGAGCTGCACTATTTTACCCTTAAAGTGATCTGTTTAGATTTGGATAAATAAAACCCCTTAATTATACTGTGTCTCTTGCCTGACTTCTTGGTCCCTCACACACCTACAGTGATTAAGGTATTATTGTTTTTATAAGTCAGGGTCATAATGAATATGCAACTTAAATGTCTTACTTGTCTAGTAGGTCTCCTATTTCCCAGGTAGCAGAGAAGGTCTGCAGCAAAGTGTTGACACAGCAGGACAGATGGTAGTTGGTGAGGCCTCTCATTTCTGTGACAGACCATCAGAAACGTCAAAATAACCCAGGTCCTAAAAACTTGAACCAAGCATGTTATCCATGGCCCACCTTTAGGGCCCCAGAATGCCAGCGGGCAATCGCATGTGTGAACATAAAAGAAAACTGTAAAGTCCTCATGCTAAAGGTAAATATACTGTATCTGTGCAGAACACCCACCTCACTTACATATAGTATTAAAATAAGCAAATCAATCATTTTATAGAAGACAGAGCGTGGAAGACGTGTTTGGTTTATTGATTTAAGGCCCTATGTACAGCATTTATTTTACACAGATCCAAGGGCAGTATTTTGTTTTCTATGTTACTGTGCACATGAAGGATTTATTGGTTGTGAAGAGAAACATAATTGCCATAATGGTAGGAAACTCATCAATGAAACCACACATTATGTGTAAGAAACTGCATTGTTACAGGTTGAGGTGGGGCCATGCAGATCTTAATTGTTATAACAGCTGAGGAACAACCTGTGTTGGTCAGCTCTTAAAGGGCCTAAAGACCCTCAGGGATTCCCAAAGGAACCTTAGGGAGAAAATAAGTTATTTCCCTCTTTTTTTATTCCCTTTGTGAAATGTCTTAAGTCGAATGTTTTAATTTGTCCTCCCTCTAGAAACCACCCTGTACAAATGACATTTTAATAGAATGAATTGAATGACATATACATGACAATACAAAACTTAAGCCCTGCATTCTTCGACTGCTGCTTTAGTTTCTGTATGGTACTTAGTTCTGTGTACTAAAATGTGATTGCATTATATTGAATAGTGTTATACTTATATATTTCCCCATCTTATTTACACACATGACCAAAAATCATTACAAACACCAATACAATACAGTCCAATACAATTACAGCCTCGGAAAAGGCCTACTGTACATTGCAGGGCTGAATGTGGTCTACTTACCAAAGTAGTGGTCTCTGATATTAAGAGCTGAGAAAACATTGCAGATCCTTCCATACATAGCACACACTTCACACTGTCAGTAAACAACCTGAAGGTCTGAAGACAACTATGGTGCAGCAAGACTCGTCCAGCTCAGCATCGGCCGGTTTACAAAGAGAAAAGGAGTCAAACGTTTCGTGTATTTTACAGAAAGGATCTGCTCCTCTCATCTCAGAGTCAACATCACCGTCACAACAGCTTCAGGTTCACTTTCGGTTTGTTACAGTTTTCGGTTCGTCACTTTGCTGGAATCGAAACTTAAAAGTTGCCATGCGCAGAAGACTGTAAAATATGTATACATTAACCGACAATATTAACACAAAATGACGGTAACTTCATTCGCCTTTTGTGATATTTGCTTTATCTCACTTTGTGTCGCCAATAAGACACGTACGTGTCTCAAGTTTTTTTTTTTTCTTTTTTACAAGTTCGAATTTCTCATCTCAACTATAAAAACGGTGTTAAATAATGCGCACGGGATGTAGGCCTGCCATTTTATCACTATAATGACTGATATAATTTCTATTTTTGCCGTAATATTTGTATAGTATCTCTAAATGTAGGCTATGGTTGATACATTTTAAATTGAGCATCTTGACGTAGGCCTACACGTAAATATGTCCGCATCTGTACGTAACGTATACCTTACACACAATGGCCGGGTTTAAATGCATTTTAGTGTCAAGTGAAGTCAAGCTAAATGAAAAGTTGATGAATGAATGTCAACGTCAACAGCACTCAATTCAGAAAGTTGTCACACTTCCTTTTAATCATTTTTTTCAGCTGTACACGTACAATCATATTGTCTCACAAGCCAGAAACACAATTAAATATATATTTATTGTATATCATATTTTATTATGAACACATCTGTATTCCTTTGATATATTATCTAGTCTGTGTTATATGTTTTGTAATTATGTGTATGTGCTGCTGCTTTCTGAGCCAGGACACTGCTGTAAAAAAATATTTTTATCTCTGCCAGGCACTTCCTGGTTATTATTATGATGAAGAGGGAGTTGCTTTAGGATGAACGAGCTGGACCTGCACCCTGTAGTTTCTAACTCAGAAAACAAGCAAATACGCCTGGAAATGTCTTTCTGTGGAGTAAAGAAATTAAATAATTAATGTGACGGATGTTTAAACAGGTTTGATGAAACTTGAAAAAGGAGCTAAACCATATTCTCTTACCAACACAACAACATAAAAATGAATGAAAATGATTTACAAAAAGATTTTGCGATCTTCAGTCTTTTACAGTCTCTGAGTGAGAACCTGATAGTACGGTGCAAACATGGCACTCCACATCTGTCTGAGCAGTTCAAGAAGTTTGGAAATCCACATGAATGAAGACGAAAGAGCTGCGGGGAAAGAACAGGAAGAAATGCACCCATTTGTTTATTTATCTAATGTTTTTACTCCAACAAAGACTTGTAATGAAACTGAGCTACAAAGAACATTTAATCCAACCTGGATCCATTCGGAAAAAAAGCATGTAGAGAAGGACGGCAGCCAGAAAGAGTCTCCGTAGAGGGAATGAGCCAGAGCTAGTCACCAACAGTTTTCTGTAGAGAAATCTGAGCATGGCTGCAAGTTTACGGATTACAGATCCTGTAGAACAAACACAATCAGAAAGTCTGCACTCATTATTTGTACTTATATGACTTAGTATTAAGCAGCATGTCATATGATATATATATATATATATATATACACATGATAAGACCTTGAGTTGAGACAGGATGTGCAGTGATCTCAGAGTTTGGACTTGTCCCGGGATTTAGAGGTGGTTCTTGATTCTGTCGCTCTTTTTCTTCGACCACGTCCAGTGCCGTCTGCCTCTGGTCTTCTGTGAACGCAACACTTCCAACCTCACCGACGATCAGCTCCAGAGCCTCATCTCTGTGTCCAAGAGGCACGAGGACATGCAGCAGGTACAGCTCCGCCACAGTCCCGAACCCTGTTACTCTGCTGTTGGATAGGCAGTGTAACCAAACTCTGGCTGCCTCCTGCATCACGGCTGGCTCTCCCACCTTGGAGTAAAGAAGTATGCTGCCAAAATGAGAGAGAAAATATATTCAACATGCTTTTTAGAGCTAAAAAGATCAATCAGTAAATTGCTTAGGCAAACTACAGAAAAATAATCTTTGTTTCAGTCAGTTATCAAGATAAAATGCCATATAGTCTCTGATTTCAGCTTCTCAAATGTGAGAATTTGCTGCTCTTCTTGTTATATATGATAGTATTCAAGATTCAATTCAAGATTCAAAATCCTTTATTAATCCCACAATGGGGAAATTCACACTATTGCAGCAGCAAGGGATAAGAGGAAAAGTAGAAGACACAGATAAACACACAATAATAAATATAATTAAAGAGAATAAATATTAAAAAAGTAAAATGTATTAGTCACAGTTTTAGACTTTTGTTGGATAAACCAAAGAATATGAAGATGCTACCTTGGGGTCTTGGAAATAATAACGGTCATTTTATCGTCATTATATGACCATTTGTAGCCAAAACAATTATTAAGAAAAGAATTTGAAGATTATTCTACACTATAAGGCGAAAAGTCAGTAGATAGTAAGGGTTTCCACTGACTTTTGGCCATATAGTAAAAATTAAAAGAATTGCTAGCATATTCTTGGTTTAAAAAATAAATTTAAGAATAAGAGGGGGAAAACAAAAACAACTAATCCAAATATCTGCCGTATGTGCCTGTTGTTGGCCTGGCTATTCAGTGATGTGCAAGTTCCTCAGATTCTTCACAATTAGAGCTGCAAATAATGATTACTTTCATAGTTGGTTAATCCTTTGAATCTTTCAGCCAATTCAACCAAACCTCGTATTTAAGAAGTTTGAATCAGAGAATTTTGAGAAGAAAGGAGATCATTTTACATTAAATAATCATAAAAAGCTTCAGCTCTACTCACCACATCTGCATTATTTTAGCTGGTATTTTCTCCTGGTGCTTATACTGCTGCAGGACCCAGGAGAGGACACCATGCCACTGATTCAGCTCAGCCAGTGCTTGAATTCCTAAGATGCAAAAGCCAGCCTTAAACTCTCCACATCTGAGTAGACAAAACACAGAAACACAGATATTACACCCTTTAACCAGAAGGTGTCAGTAGCGGTTGCTGATTAGACTAAAGCATATGTGGATGCAACCTGCGGCAAGGGAGTTTGAAACCATAGACTGTATATTAATATAATATTAATAATATACAGTCTATGTTTGAAACTGAATTAGACCAGAGACTCAGTGATTGATGCAGAAATAACAAAGAACAAAACAATTACTATCCAGGCTGCAGAGCATTCAACTGATACATGGTGCAACTGCACTTAGACTTTCACCTGTTGTCCTCTTGCTCCATGTTGGCGAGACTGTCCAGGCCTCTGTCGCATGTGTCAAAGGCTGCCTGGAAGTCTTTATGGACCATCATTTGCTCTGCAGCAGTGTCCAACATGCTGGACATCTGTGTTAGAGAAGAAGTGAGCTGCAGGCTGCAGACTGAGCCGAAGCTGCGAGCAGGAGCCAGGCTGGTTGAACAGCTGCTCATGACTTTCTGTCAAATTTAAGACCAATTAACAAAAAAACACAAATTATTTTACAACACTAAAAGATACTGTTTTACTTCAAGCAGCTGGGTTTATACCTGGAGGCCAAATAAACCTGTTTGGAGGTTTGATTTGTACACTATCTTCTCCTCGACATCTTGTTTACCATCCATAATATGATAATATCCTTCGACCTTCCTGGTTTGAGATCGCCAGCCAATCAGACGCTACAATCTTCAGATTGGCTGAAGCATCCAATCATGCTGCTGGTTCTTCAAAAACGCGTCATCGTTTTTTTTCTCTCCAACTTGTAAACACGTGGACGCAGCGGAGTGTGTGTGTTCCTGTCTCTCTACGGAGGAAATTTAAGCAGCTAAACTAGTTTTCTGTAAGTCACCGCTTACTGTTTACATGTGTAATAATGCTAACACATTTTATTAATTTAAAACGCGGAACTAGCTATGACGTGTATACTTCATAGACAGTAAAGGTATAATTGGGCTTCTTTAGCTTTGGGTAGCTATAACAAGCTAGCAAACTGTTTACGCATCTTGCTGTACGTTAACGTTAATAACCGTAGCTTGCTAATATTTAGTCATGTAATGTAAATACAATGTGTAACGTTAATTTCATATTCTGGTTGATATGTGGACAACCATGATCTTGCGTAATATAAATAGTGAGCAGGACCCCTCTTATCAATCAAAGGCAGATCTTTTGGAGGCCTATTTTGGGTTAAAAACGACCCACATCAAGGAATAACAGTGGATTAAACGTGATGTGTAAAACTTAGACTGCTGTTTTGGCTGAAGAGCTGTGTCACCTCACTTCAAGACGTTTAATACCATCATCACTATTTATACTATACATGTCCTCTGAGCTATATTTTCTCCTACCATTCTTCCCTAAAATTGCGACTGAATCATCAGTGATTGTATTTTTACTTGATACTGTTATTTTAGTTATTTTAGAACTTCTTGCCAAAAGTCTATATATGTGTAATGTGCAATGGAAAATTAATTATTTAAAATTAATTGTCGACCATTAATGGTCCTTTAGGAGGCTCATTTTGAGGGTGTCCTCATCATAAACAAGTGAGGGATATGGAATAGAGTTTAAGTTTTCCTGAAGCTGAAACATAATGTATACATATTAGTTGAGTGTTGGGCCTACAGTGAATGTGTGCTTTTTGTGTTGGCTTCCCAGAGGAACTTGAAAAACACTCAAGGAAGTGTAGAGCCTTCTAACTGTCTAGAGATAGTATTGGATAAGAATGTGAGTTTGACTGGTGTGTTTTTTGTTGTTGTATTTTCAGATCGTCCTTGAAATGGCAAAAAGCCTCAGGAGCAAATGGAAGAGGAAGATGCGTGCAGAGAAGAGGAAGAAAAATGCTCCCAAGGAGTTGGCCCGTCTGAAACAAGCTCTGAGTCTGGATAAGAAAGGAGAAGCTACCATGACTGACATCCAGGAGATTGCCACGGTGGTGCCAGCTGACAAGATCAAGAAGCAAACGGATGCGGACATGGTGGAGGTTGAGGGGGAAGGTGAGTGAGACAATCAACAGCTTTTATACTTGTACATTTTACCATTCATATTTTAAAGTGTCTGTACTAAAAGTTCATTTTAATCATTTTAGTATTATGCTGGAGAAGCTGACACGGAGCTATGTAGAATTAGAAGTTCAAAATGATTTACATCATACACACAGCATTTGACAGGCTGTCTTACTTCTGTTGGTCCATTTGCTTTTGGAATCAAAATGTTTATTTATCATCTTTCTTATTTATCAATCTTTGTCTTTTGTGTTACAGATGGGAAGATGGAACTGGACAGCAAGCGCAACAAGAAAACTCAGTTGGATGAAAATGGTCAGTACCCTGGGTGGATGAATCAACGGCAGGCCAAGAAACTGAAAGGCAAACGGGTGGCAAAGAAAACTGGCCAGGGCAAGAAGAAGAAGGGCATCGCCTGGTGAACCAGAGGAAACTGAAATACCTTTGCTTTGCCTTAAAAGACTTTTGACGCAGAAACACAGAATCATTTGATGTATTCTTTTATACATAACTGTGGAATTTTTGTTTTGGAATCTCATTCTCTTCAGTGGATTACAAGATTCATGGTTGTGCCACAGTGTGGGAAATGGAACATTTTCTTCTACAACAGAGTCTGTTTCTTATAAAGTAATTCACTGCAGGAAAATGTTTGTTCTTATGGAACAGCAGTCCATCTTCATGTTAGGACACGTTTTAAGAAAGCAAGACTGGTGCAAAATATGTATGATTGTCATATATTCTCTACTACAATTTAATCTTTTCATAAATAATTTACAGATCTGTGGCTTGTTTTGTTTACTAAGGTTGTATATAGACTGGGTGATATGGTTAAAATCAAGATTACTGGTTCAGCCTCGTGGCTTAGAGGTTGAGACGCTGCCCATGAAGCGCAAAGTCTCGGGTTTGAGTAGGAACGTTAGTTGCATGTAATTCCCTTATTTCTCCCCTCATTTTGTCTTGTCTTTCTACTGTCAGGCTCTCTAAATTAATTTGAAAATATTTCCAATATAGCTGCATATTCTAAGATATAGAAGATGTATGTAAAATCATAAATTAACCTTGTTTGTAGATAAAATACTTGTAAAACAACTGTTTTTTTTTGTTTGTTTTTTAACCACACTTTGAATCATTAATTTGGAGAGCAGAATACCACAATGTGATCACGATAAAATAGACTGCCAGTAAAAGATGGTAATCGAGCCCTGGCGTTACTGTAAATTGTCCCTAATGAGAAAAGTTGTTGGCACACAAATAACACAAAGAAGCTTGTCTGTGGAATATTTTTATTGACTCCAATCGGTTCATTACAGATAAAAGCTGTAACTGCTTGCCCCTAATACGGTCATACTGTCAAGATACTCTTTGCCACAGACCCGAAGCAAGATATTAACACAATAAAAGAAATACGCTAATCAGAAGCCATTTTGGCACAAATGTTCTGTGATTTCTCTATAAATACAGTGCTAAAATGAATTCTCCCTGTTGAACCACCTAAGATACATGATTGTTTAACTGACGCTTGTGCAAAACCTCCCTAAGCATGTTGCTTACTGCGTCAGCTGAACATAAGAAGCCGGGAAAAGACCAACGCGTCCGTGACACTGTCCCTTCCACCAGCCCTCGTCAATCATCTCTATGTTGGTGATGACGTCGTCTGGGTTGAAGGAGATTTCGTCATCCGCCTCTGTGTAGGGAAAGGAGCGGATTTGAGGACTTGTCTTCACAAATGTTGACAGATGATTAACAAATGTCAACAAATTATGAATCGAAAAGGTGTCATACCTCCTACGTAGTCATAAATTGCTACTGCCCTCTGGCCACTCGACAGGTCTTCGTAGTCGTTATCGATTGCTGTAAAAGCAAACATTAAAAGGAATGAGCGTTTTAGATGCAAAAGGTTTGACATTTAACCTTCAGCCAATTCAGACACAGACCTGTCGGCACAGGAGGAGGCGCTTCAAGAAATTCCTCGTACTCTCCTTCACCCTCGTCCACATCTAATGACCTGTCGGGTAGCGGGGGAGCATCCGGTTCGAAGAAATTGTCCGAACGTGGAGGCAAGTCCGGGGGCATGTCGTATTCTGGTTCCTCCTGGAAACACCACAGAATATCTTTGATTTCATGATCTCAAATCCTGGAGATGACCTGAGAAGATTTCCATATAAGACCTAACTACCCCCAGTTTGTGTTTCTCGCGTATTACCATTACATTCAATTTAATTCAATTAAAGTTTATTTAAGACTTTTCTAACCACGTGGATGAAAAAATCTGCTGCACTGTAAAAAACAACAACCTGGCAACCCTAGGAACTGATTGGGTGGATTTATCTACACACTTTGTTGCCTTTTTCTTTACCCTCCCCAGTTTTATTTAGTTGTTATAACTGTTTAGATTTTTTTCAGATACTGATTGACTGTCTAGGATTTGTTGACAATAGCAAAAATACTGAATATTGCCAGCCTTCTTGTTTAACGGATTAATTAATTATTCTATTATTTGGTACATCTGAATCCGAGTGTCTTACCTCTGGTTCTGGTTCAGGTATTTCTTGTATCTCTGGCATTTGTTGGAATTCTGGGTGTGTCATTTCATACTCCACATCTGGAGTCTCATCTGGAGCCACGTCTGGAACAGGTGGTGGACAAATTTCCTCCTCTCTTCTGCTTTCTTCCTATAGGAAACACAAAATCATTAACATGCATATTGACCATGACCTAATAGTTTGACCTCATTACATGTTAACAGTGCAGTGTGTACGTGTTACCTCTTGTCTGCGTTTGGCCACCTCTCGCTCTCTGCCCTCTCTGGCTTGTCTCCTCGCTCTCTCTTCTTCGACTTTCTTCTTGTTCTCTTCATCAGAAGCTTTGGCCATGTTCTCAAAACGTGCCTTAAGTTTTCCTGCACCTGCACCTGCACTTGCTGCATATTACAGAGAAAAGAAATATAGGAATAGAACGCAATAGCAATAATCATTTGAACATGTGGACACCTAAGCACTGGTGGCTTTGACTGTTCAGCAGAAAGATGGCGCAGTAGGGTTGATTATGGTGAGTGAAAAAAAATGACTTACAGGCCTCTAATGGTTGTGTCTTTTCATATGCAGAGGTAGGGGAGTCCATGTCAGAGAAGCCGGCTGCACTCTAAAAGAAATGAAGATGTTGTTTTGAAAGGTCAAGATAGTCAATAATCAATACTGACAAGTGCTGGAACGATTAGTTGATTAGTCAAAAGGTTCATACATGTACGGGCCATGATATATCTTTATCTAAGCCAATTGTTACACCACAGTTTGGTCCTATATAGCCCTTTGTAAATTATAGAGTGTGGTCTAGACCTACTCTATCTGTAAAGTGTCTCTAGATAACTCTTGTTATGATATGATACTATAAATAAAATTGAATTAAATTGAATTGAAAACAAAGGTTCAGCACTGGTGCCCTAAGCTTGATGGAAACCTCTGCCAAGCCAAATGAACTACACTCTCTATTCTTGGCTTCAACAATGGTGGTATTTTACAAACACACACACATATATATATATATATATAGCCAAGCTGGTACAACCCTATATTACTTGAAAATTATAGGTAGAGTTTAATGAGCAACAGTTACAGGTTACTAAAAAAGCCTAACAATTGTGTAAAATAAAGATCAAAACCCAAATAATCAATATTAATGCCAACAATATGTAACTTGACAATTAATAGTGTAATGTCAACATTCATGCCAAAAGGCTTATTTGAAACCTATTCAAATGAAAATTGGGAATTTTGATTTGGGGATTTTATACTATTTCAATACATAACACACTCTAGTCAATTAATCAGAGAAATAACCTCCTTAATAAAATTTTTAAAAATGATTAGTTGTAGCTGTAATACTGACCTTATCCATGCGGTCTGCTTGAACTCCATAACGACCTCCAAAACCTGCTGAATAATCTAAAGAGAGATACATTTAATCAGTCTGATGTACTACACTGTAAGTAATAGTATATTATGAAATATTCGTGTCTCTCCTCACCTTTTTGTGACTGGTGTTTCTCCGTCTCGCTCTTATAATCATAGCCCAAAGCAGCTTTATCCACTTTCTCCTTCTCAACACCAAACTTCCCCCCAAATCCCTTTGAGTAATCTGAACGCAAAATGAATAAATGTCAGGCAAAGGTGTAAAAAACTGACAAATGCTACAACTTTAACGTACCTTTCTGTGACTGGTGCTTCTCTGTTTCTCCTTTATAGTCGTACCCCAGAGCAGCTTTATCCACCTTCTCCTTCTCCACCCCGTACTTTCCTCCAAATCCCTTAGCATAGTCTGGTGAAAACAAAGATGCAAAATGAAGCAAATGTCAAAGCAAATAGTGTGAAAACTGACAAATGCTACAATTTAAGCTCACCTTTTTGTGACTGGTGCTTCTCTGTCTGGCCTTTATAGTCGTACCCCAAAGCGGCCTTGTCCACTTTTTCCTTCTCCACCCCGTACTTTCCTCCAAATCCCTTTGAGTAATCTAAAAACATATGGATTGTGAGGATAGCTCATTCTGTTTGGTAGCAACTTCCAAAAAGGAAAATATTGTACTGTAAGTGAGAAGGCTTCTTTAAAGTTGGACAGATAGCTTACCTTTCTGAGATGCATGTTGCGACACCTCTCCTTTGTATTCAAAGCCCATGGCAGTCTGCACAGACAACACACAGGTTGCATTTTAGGTTCATATCTTTCTTCAAAGATCCCTTGGGTTTTAAGACATTTAAAAAAAATACTCTGCTTTGAATAACTTGTGTCTGATATGGCTTTCCTACGAAAAAGTTTATTTGTGTTTATTTGACCACGATTGGCTCCCAAACTAGTTGTAATGTCACAAAATCAAGCTCGTAGACTAGTTACACATGAGATTTAAACTGAGATTGAAGGTATAAGCAGAGAAACTTCTTTCAGTTTCAAACCTCACACAAACATCATCCATTGAAGGTCAAACATCCAAATGAAGTAAGAATAAAAACAAATCTCTAAGATAAGGGGGACTCTACTTGTCATCTTACCTTGTCGACGCGGTCTTTCTGAACACCAAATTTTCCGCCGAACCCTTGTGCCGCATCTTTCTGGGAGGAGTGCTGCTCGACTTGTGCCACATAGTCGTGCCCCAAAGCCACCTGAACCGTAAAGATGCATTTATGAACAGATTCCGCCTACAGCCTACTGTGTTTTATATGAGCCGTGGGCAGAGTAAAGGATAAAATAGATCAAATCTGGCACTAACTAAGAGGATCTTATCACCATATTTTGAATATCAAAAATAAATATTTCTCTACCTTGTCCATTCTGTCTTTTTCGACTCCAAACTTCCCTCCATATCCGTATGACGCTTTGGGAGTCTGATCCTTCTGCTTCCCCTGCTCGTGCTCCACAGCGACATTTTTTCTGAGCTCTGCAACACTAGGATTAAAAGATTAAATTAAAGAAAGTGTGAACATATTTGGAGGCAATTGTGATATCAAATAAAGAGTTTTAAGTCTACTTTTAAAGACTAAAAATAAATAATTTACTAATATGTTGTAAGCCACTAATACAAACAACTTTGTGGTTGCCAGGGCTGTGAGAAATCACTTAGCTGGTGTTTATTCTTCCTGTTATTGGAAATGTTGGTAATCTATTAATAGATGCTTTCAGATTTAACACTTCCTAATAAGGCATCAAGTCAAGAGTTATATAAGTTAATAAGTTGTTAATAAATGGATTTTGGTCAACTCGGTACACGTTGCATTGCCCAGAGTGTCTATCTGAAGAACTAAATAACTAGACTGGGTAAACCCAGCACGATCTGCCGGCGACTTGATTTCGCCCTGCAGTTCATAATAACAATAATAATAATAATAATAATGTTCAGTCTTAAAAGATTGAGCTTGGTCTGGTAAACTATATAACAAGATAAATTGAGTGTCCCTGCTGGAGGAGGAGGATTCTTAACAACCAAGCAAGTAACAACTTATAAACTCTTAATAAAGCATGACGTATCAGGAAGTAGTATCTACATTTGTGAGAAATCTTTAGTCCTGTTTTACATCTACCACCACTCTCTGAATTTAGAAAGCTTTGTGGTTTAAATCTCACTGACAAGTGTCATCATTATATATTACCCATATTAGGAGAGACTTGCTGCCTGACAGCTTGTTCTCTGCTCTCACTTCCTCTTCCTGTTGCTACACAGCACCCACTCCGACCTACATTTCTCTACATCGTCTCAAGATTTGTTCATTTCCAGACGGACACAGTTGTGCATCTCTAACCTGATGTGCTCTTTTCGTCCTGAACCCTCGATGGTCTTTGCTCCCCATCTCTGCTCCTGCTCTGATACATCATTCTGAAACACAAAGTCAGAAAGGGTTTGACTGACGCACATATATATTTCCCCACAGTGATACATGTCTCCAGGAAGTATACTATACCTCAAAGTCGGGGTCTGTCTCCCAGTCGTCCCCCTCTGCAGCCACCTTAATGCTCACATTGTGGCCCACGACTGACTTCCACATCTGGGGAAAGCAAAACACTATGAGCCGCACTGAAGACAGTATATAACTCTGATTAATGATCATGTGTTTACAACTGGACATATTAAAAAGTGGTATATTTCTATGCACTGAGAGTCTAATCACTGTTTATTTATTATGACTAAATGTACAAATGTACAACCATAAGCTCTGACCACCATTTGCTGAAGTCTCAAAAAGGAAGTTCTTTTCAACATGAAGCTTCATTTCCCCATATTTTAACACATATTATTCAAGAGAAATACTTTGTGTAGCTTTAAATCCTCTGTAACACACTGAAAATAATATCATTTCTTGAGGGAGGCATACAAAATAAATCTCTATATTCATCTAATGCTAGGTTACTGATTGACACTTTTAATGTCCTTTTTATCATGTTTTACGGTCATAAATAGTGTAGGCAAGTTATTAATAGAAGTAATATTGAACATAACATTGGACATACAGGTAGGCTACATAATAATATATAAATGCTAATGTTAGCCCTTCCTATTTTACTGTATTGTTTCAGCATTTTTTATGTCATCCATGTTTTGCACGGTTTACAGTACAGTTTATCAGCTTAAACTACGTCTGCCTAAACCTACTTCCTTAATAAAGTTTAAAGATGAATGAAATAAAAGCACATACAGGCTTGTTAGAGTTAGTCTGAAGAAGAAAAAATGTCATTACCTTTTAGTTGTCACGGTAATATATGTGTTTAAGTGGATATTACAACGACTGGTCTTCACTCGAGTTGTGACAGTCTGATGGACGACAAGTGAACGCGGATCTAGCGTACAGTAACATGAACGTGCGTTGATGTAGCTAAATAATAGTACAAATATCGTCCATATTATCATCGTACTTTAATTAATAACACGTATACGGCGCTGCTATTGTATTGCTATGTTGTATTAGAAATGTATATGTAGTATAAAAAATAATAATAAAAGGCTTAACAAAAAGAAAGAAATAAGGAGTAAGAAATGCTGCATTCAAGTGCGTACATTAATCCGAGATTGAACGAGCAGACAAAGTGGTGATAATGATAGGAGTAAACAGGGTTGTTAGCATACAGGAGCTGCTACAACTACGAACACTGCCAATTATCACTATTGTAGTTACTGTTTCTTACTTTAAAACTATTTTAGAAGAAATTAAATGCAGAGTCAGCTACAACCGTTGTATTGTAGTTACACCACTTGGGGGCAGACTCACACAGTTTAAACACAATAACCCACAGTGATAGGAAAAACATGGGACAATGTTTTGAGTACTCAAGACTTTAGGACCACAGTGACCAAACCATGCATCCATGGACAAGTTAAACCTTGTTCTATTAGATTCAGGCACATGTAAGCACACTATTTAAATGAAATACAATAACCTCCCTCTAGGAAAGTTCACATCCTGCATGAACAAATGAAATATACTATTTTTTTGTAGCCACTGGCTCCGTTTCGTTGATTCATTAAACTATATCTGTACTATATTAACTTTAGTAATTCATAACTGACATCAGTACAGCCAGACACAATTCAGATGTTTAATCTTTATTATGTGCTATAAGCACTTTTGCAAAAAGTGATAGTGACTTAAGTCTCAGCAAAAACAGTGTTTATATCAACCTTCCTCCCATATAATAATACATTTTGTTTATGGGTGCCTTTTTATGATACTCAAGGACACCTTACACATACAAATATGAAGCATTGTCGTTTTTTTTAACACCAGCGCTTAATTGTCATGTCACTCCCATATTCAGAAATGTTTGCTGAAATGGCAAAATCACTGATTATAATGATACCCATTTCTTAATTACTTCATAAAGGGAAAACTTGTGTTAACAATTAACTGAGCACAAAAACAGTAAACAAAAAACCTACTGTAAGTAAAAAATAAGTCCCAATGTCTGTATTTTTATTTTCTACAGACACAAATAAGCAAATAATTAATGCTTGACAAGATCTGTCCCTGGTCCCTGATCTAAACCACCAACACTTTTATTACATTTTAGTTTTCTATACAGCCCTTTTGTAAGTTATTTACAGTATATTTCAGTGTGTAAGATATAAAGAACATAAGAAATTGATAGAGAAGATGAGTACAAGAGGGATCATTTCACCAACAGTAAGCGATTAAATAAACAAGAATCAAGAGGATGACGTCAATATTTATGTAGGTGTTGAATAATTCTAACGGTTATGGGCAATAAATTATGCTACATCAGAATAGTCTATAATGGTATAGATATCATTAGAAAACACAGCAGTCTTTCTCCTCTGGAATGAACCCACACTGTGGTAACATGAATAACTGCTTCCTCTGCCATAAAAAACTACAGAGCAAACTGTAAACTCTAAATCTGTGCAACAGAATCATGGACAGGGAATCTTGTTGGATATGCAAGAAGGAAACCGACATCCAGATGACATACATAATACATGTACATATGTACAAATATCACTATAATGCTCCCTTTTTTAAATGTGATTTATATAAGAGGAAAAGAAATGGAAACACACAATAGGAATGTGTAAGAACAGAAATTGCACTGTGCTCCGTTTTTGTGCACGAAATGAGTAGAAGAGGAAGAGACTGGGCTATAACAGCACGTCCTGAACCTCAAGCCATCTTAAAAGAATAGTTCCACATCTTGGGAAATATGCTTATTTGCTTCCTTGCCAGAGACAAGATTGATACCACTCTAATAAACTAGGCTCGCTGTGTCCAACGGTAACAAAATCCCCCTAAAAGCCCCTCTAAAGATGACTAATTAACACATTATCTCAAAGACACAATTCTCCGTTTTTCTATGCGTCAGCGCAGGTTGCCAGGCAACTGCTCAAAGGTAAAATATAACCGCCGGTGTTCTGATGATTTATGCTGCCTTGTCGAAAAAGCATACCTAATGTGTTTGTGTGCATTTTCGTGACTATTATAATTATGTATGGTTTTGATTACAAACGGGTAAGTGTACGGTAAGAATACGAGGAGCATATGTTGATACTATTATAATATCTCTTTTTTAAGATTTCAGGAGTAGTTAACGTATTCCGATAAGTCTCGCCATCGCCAGACCTTACTCCACAGCGCTGCAGAGTAAGGTCTGGCTCCTCTACACATACATTCCTGGTTGGGGGCTTTGCATTTGTTTAATCCAATCGCAATCGTCTTGGCCGGCGCTAAGCTCCGGGCGCAGAGATGATGGCTCTGCAAAATGGTCTCGGGAGGGAACTTGTTTTGGTGAAAAAAAAAAGATAAATTAAGGTTTCCCTCAAAGTCATACAAGAGCAACATAGTTAAAACAAATGACAACAACATCCTATATAAATCTACATACTTTGGCTAAAAGATGAAGTCGTGTAAAGTGCAACATTTGGGTGTGGAAGATCCTTCACACACTTATACATAATAAAACATATTGATGGCTTGGGTTAGGTCTGTGTCACATTTCCATTTTCTTTCCCCCTCCTCTCTCTAACTCTCTCTCTTATCCGTCAGGGTTTTTTTTTTTTTAAAAGAAGCTGGTTTCAGAGGTATCCGCCCAGACACAGCAGCAGCAGGACGTGCACAGTGAGCAGATAGAGGCTGAACAGCAGAGGGGTGCGCTGGCGGGAGCAGAAGGCCACTCTGAGCATTCGAATCCAACCCGGGCCACTTCTCCGAGTCTGCAAGAGACAGATGACAAGGTTACGGGAAACATTCAGCTCATAAGTCTTTATTATTATAGTTATTAAGATGACAGATGAGGTGGTACAGCACATTAGTGGCGCCTTACTCGAGTGACAGCTCCTTCCGGCTCGATAAAAACAGCAGTCTCTGAGTGATCCTCTTCTTGTGCAGGGTGCCATTTAGCCTGGCTATGACTATTAATAATAATAATAATAAAACAGATGTTAGCCGTCATATTTTGTAAATAAACAAATTTATCAGAGCTAAAAGATGAATAATTCACCTGCAGAAAAACAACAGAAAGCATATGAAAGAACTGTTTGTCAACGGTTATTACAGAATACGCTCATTAGTCTCGACATTATACAATTTAAAACATTTAATCAAGAACAATCTAATGATCAATGTTTCTTAGCCTTCTATTAGAATTATTTGAGTATCATTTGGTTATGGACCGTTTGTTAGACCAAAAAAAGCAAGATTTTAAGATTTAAACTTGGTTTTGGTACAATTGTGACGTAAATCTTTTCATTTGATGGACCAAACAAATAATCAAGAAAATACTTATGAATAAATAAATTCTTATAAATACTTAACTAACCATTAGCTGCAGCCATAGCATATTTATGGTGTATATGGTAACACTATTTGTTTTTATGCTTCTTGTTGTGTATGCTAGACACTCGTAATGTGAAGATATTCTAGTTTTAGTAGGTTATAAGCTGTAAACAAAACACTGACATATTGCCTTTCTAAATTGATATTGTTGGCAAATCACTGCATATTTATTAGTTTACAGCTGTAGCTTTGTTTTGGTCTCCAGCAACTCCTGAGGGAAATATCTGGCTCTTTAGCTGCTAAATGCTCCACTAGTTCACCAGCTAGTGGCTAACTTTGTGTGTCTGTAGTTTGTAGCTGAGAAGGTAGTGTACAGTGGGTTCATTAGAGCTTTTTTTGCTAAATGCATCTGCCTCCTGCAAAAAAACTCTGATGAGAGTGGTTAGAGTGAATCAAAACCGAAGAACCAAAAAAAGACCCTTAAAAAAGCTCTGTAGAGCTAAGGAGAACTGCAGTCAGATGCAACTTAGTTTTTTCACTATTAGCCACCCTTTCATATTACACACTTAATTACACACGTCATTTAACCTACTGTTAATATAAAAGTATTGCTTATAGCAGCTTTAATTTCCCTTTATCTTGTCACATTTGATACCGTTTGAGTCGATCCTGTGTGTCCATTAGCTGCTCCTCAGCAGCCACCCTCTGCTGCATCTCTTCATCCAGCCTGATTCAAAAGAGTTTAACACTGATTATACTTTACTTTAATACTTGTAACAGTATTTCTGGTAAGGTTTGACCTATACTATACCTTCTCTGTAGCTCTTTGACCTCAGCTACGTATGCGGGGCTGTCTACCAGGCCACTGCGCTCCTGTGGGGCTCCAGGAGCACTGTCCACTTCCTCTGTGCCCTGTAGAGAAGAGAATGACTGATGATTTTATAGTTTATATTATGCCTTCTGCGAGCCACGTTTCTGGAGGGCCAATTAAGACTTCTAACACGACTGAAGGTCCAATTATTTATCCCCAACGTGGTATGAGATGTGGAACTAAAACGACAAAGAATGACACAAACGCACAAACTGGGGGTATTTGTGTCAGGGGTCCCAAGTCCGAATCAACACTACGGCTTTTCGCAATGCCACCATGCACAGAATCTATTATTTTCCATTACAGAGATAAGTACATGCAAATGTTAACCTCTCTCTGATAGTGTTCCTGCTGAAGTTTGGGCTTGTGAGCGCGGGCTTCCTCCAGCATGGCGGTGAGTTGCCGCAGTTGTTGGTCGCGCTCCGAGAGTGTGGCGAGGGTCTGCTGCTTCAGCTGCTCTGCTTGAGCCATCCAGTCAATACGCTCCAGTCTAATAAAGCACATGACAAATTAACATACAATAAAAGGCTTTTGTGCTCTTTTGCTTTGTCAAAACGGTGACTATGATGACATAATGCTGGCTCTGTGGCTCACCTGAGAGTTTCTATTTCCTGCTTGCCTATTTCCACCACATTCTCTAGCTGCATTATGACACCCAGTAGGTCTTCATTCTTATTCTTCTCCTCAAACAGCTCCTGGCTGATTTTAATCAGCTCTCCTGCTCCCAGTCGAGCCAGCTCCGACTTCTGCTTCTTGAGCTCAGACGACTGGGTTTGAAGCTGCTCCAGCTGCACGCAAAGAGAAGGAAAGAGAAAAAAATATGCTCACATAACTGCTCACATCATTATTTATATTCTTTGCCAGGAGAGTTGTGATTATCGGTGTGTTTCTGACTAAAATATTGATATTTATGGTGACATGTAACTCACCAGTCTCTCCCTGTCATTCTGCAGGGCTTGTAGTGCGTTCTTCAGCCCCCACACTTCTCCAGTGGAGCCTCCAGGGCTGCTTTGTGCTGCGTGGCCACCTGCCTTGCTCATCTCTTCCAGCTTCCGGCTCAGTTCCTGGACCTTGCTTACTGCCTGGTCCCTGCTGTCCTGCAGGGAGGCCATGGCTTTTGAGAACGAATGGTTCTCGGCTTTCAGCTGCGCCGTTGCCTCTTTCTCCTGTAACAGATTCTGTTCGACAGCCAGCAAGTCTCTGGCCAACTCTGCCACCCTCTCCTGAGCACTCTCTGACTCTGTCCGCATCACACCTCCCTCCCATCGCAGCTCAGCTAGCTCTTTGCTCCTGCTCACCTCCTCTTGTCTCTCCTTGAGTCGCCTCTCCTCCAAAGCCTCCACTTGTTCTCTCGCTGCTTGCAGCTGCTCCCTCAGCTTCTCAACTTCCGCACCGGGAGCGTCGATCACCTGTGACGCTGTCCTAACGTCAACAGCCTGGCTAAGAGTCTCCCTTTCCACTCTGACTGCTTCTACTCCCGTCTCTCTGGCTCTGCTCACGCTCTTTACCTGACTTTCCAACTCATCGCGTTCCTTTTCCAGAGAGGCAATACGCTCTCGCTGAGCAGCCAGAAGCTGTTTGTGTTGGGAGTCCTTCATGCTCAGGACTTGGTTAAGTTCGTTACGGTAGCCGTGAAGCTGAGCGGACAGCTGGGCCTTTTCGGCATACAGGTCGTCTCTCTGGACCAGCAGAGAGCGCAGCTCTTCTTTCAGGCTGTTGTTCTCCCCTGCCGCCTCTTGGATCAGACCGTCCTTTTCCATTATCACCTGAGACGCAATACAAATATTATAATGGCTATTGACTAAAACAAGCTCAGCTTCAGATATTATAAGCTTTAGGTTTGTTGTGCATTACCTGCAGGTGTTTCTCCTCCAGCTGTTTGTACATGTTGAGGACTCTGTCCCTGTCATCCTGCAAGGAGCCCATGGCCTTCATGAAAGAGTCCAGTCTGGCTTTTCTGTTGTTGCTCTCTTCCTCTGCCTTTCGCAATTTTTCTTCCAGATCCCGCACTTCCCCTCTTCTCTGCTCCAGCTCCTTCTCAGCCTCTTGTGCCCTGCTGTCGGCCTCCTTTCTAGCCTCCTCTGCAGCCTGGGAAACAAAACACACATGAATGGTGAAAAATGTGTCATCCGAGAACAATATAGAGCATGTACTGTAGATGAAAACGTCTTAAAACCTGAGTGACAGCTTGCTCCTTCTCCCCCAGCATTTCCACCTCTCTCTTTTCCTTTTCATTTAACTCAGTCTGCAGACTCTCTGTCAAGGCCTTAGAGGACCTCAGGTCTGTCTCTAGTTGCTCCACGTTCAGACACAGCCGCCTCTCTTCTGCCTCCCTCTCCCTCAGCTCAGTCCTGGCCTGGTCGACTTCACCCTGCAGCCGACCTACAGCCTCCTCCAGAGCTCTGGCCCTCTGAATGAGACTCTCCACCTCATTTTTCAGAGCATGGATTTCATTTTGTGCAGACTGCAGCTCAGTCATAGTTTGCCGAAGCTTGCTCCTCTCCTCCTCTAGGGCAGCTTTGCTTTCTGAAACTTTCTTTTCCTCCTCTTCCAGTTTCAGCTGGCAATCTTTGATTGCTTTCTCTAGTCTGAAAGAAAAGCAATGTTGTGAGTTTTGAGCTAAAAAAGCTGAACATAATCAGGGAAATAAGACAAATACCGCGAGAAGGTTTTTACCTGTCGACTGAAAGCTGAAGTTCCTCTCTCAGGGCAGATTCTCTCTGAAGCTGTTCTGCCAGTTCCTTGGCCCTTGTTTCAGCTTCCCGAACTTCAGCCTCCTTACCCTGCAGAGCATCTTTAAAACGAGTCTCCCATTGTCGGGTCTCGTCCAAAACTCTGTCACGGTCATCTTGCAGTGAGGACATGCAGCGTGAGAAAGCGGCCAACCTGGCCAGAGACTCGTCCAGACGGGCTTGCATCTCCTGGGCCCGTCTCTCGGCTGCTTCTGCGACCTCTCGGGCCTCCAGAGTGGCTTCCTCTTCCCGGTCTCTCTCTCGGTCCACCTCTTCCAGTCTTAGCTCCATCTCCTTCAGTTCGGCTCCAAGCCTAAATCTCACAGAGTCGAGGGTTTGCTCTGCCTCTGCTTTCATCGAGGCCTCCTTCTGTTGGGCATTCTGTTCCAGGGTCGTTTTCTCCGCTAAAGCCTCGCTTGCCTTCTTCTGAGCCTCATCCAGCTGAGATTTGCAGTTAGCCAACTCTGCTTGAGTCCTTTTCAGGTCTTCAACAGTTTTGGAAGTCTCCAGTTGGGACTGTTCTAGTTTGTTGTGGAGCTCTTCGTGGCCTTGCTGCCGCGCCTTAGCTTCTTTACCTAGTTCACTGATCCTCTCCTGGTACTTGATGCAGTCCTTCTGCAGCTGACGGACCTCCAGCTGCTTCTCCCTTAACAGTTCTTCCAGCTGACGTGCTCTGCTCTGGCTGCCTTCTCGGACCCTCTGAGCAGACCTCAGCTGTTGCTCCAGCTCCCTCTGCTTACCAGACTCTGCTTCAGCTTCGGCTCGCTCTCTCTGGGCTTGCCTCATGTCCTCCTCCAGCCTGGCAGCCCGGTCACTCTCACTCTGAGCCTCGGCTTCCAGCTCGGCACGCTCCCTCTCCAGCCTCTCCACCTCCCGCTGCAGCTCAGCGAGGTGCTCCCGGTTGTCTGCTGCCTCTTGCTGGTAGCCAGCGATGCTGCCGTTGAGCTGAGCCAATTGGTTCATCAGACGCTCCTCCAGGTTATCTTTCTCAGTTTCGAGGCCTCTGAGCAGCTCTTTGAACTGGGCTTCCCTCTTTGAACCCTCTTCAATCAGGGTCTTTTCTCTCTCTTTGCCCTCTTGGAGACACTTCTCCAGAGAGGCCACAAGGCTCTCCTTTTCTCTACTCTCCTGAAGATCTCGCTCAAGAGAGGCCAGCTCAGCTTTGAGTCTAGCCTCCTGTTCCTGCCACAGTTCCTTCTCGGCATTAACAGCTGCCTCCATCTCCCTCATTTTATCCTCTAATAAAACTTGAACACTTTCAGTCATTTCTGCTTTTTCTTTTTCCTCAGTAGGTTGTGAATGTGTTTCTGGTGCATGCACTGCAGCTATTTGGTCAGCTGCTGTGTCTTCTTCTTTGTCTTCATACTGACTCTCAACAGGCTCTGCTTTGGTCATGATTATGTCTGATTGCTGGGCAGTGATAACCTCTTCTACAACGGGGGCTGAGCTAAGCAGTGTAGCATGAATCACGTTGTCTTCTTTCTCTCCTGTTTGGGCAAGTTGTTCCCTCAACTCTTCAATCTGCTGCCCTAATAAGTCTCTTTCTGCCACTGTAGCGTCCAACTCAGCTTTCAAAGCCCCCAGCTCATCGTGAAGTCTTTCCACCTCAGCTTTGAGAGCCCTGCCCTCTCGTTTTATTACATTCTTGTCCTGCATCTCACTAAGTCTCTCATTCTCCTCCTCTAACTCCATTATTTTCTGCTGCTTTGTTTTGGCAAACTTTCTCATTTTGTCTTTCACTGAATCCACCTCTTTCTGCGACTCTTCCGCCCGTCTTTCGGCATCCTGCTTCGCAGCCTCCTGCGTCCTCACCTTGGCCGCAAGCTCTTGTCTCTCCTGCCTGGCAGCTTCCAGGACTCGTCTCACTCGCTCTGCTTCATCGCTCACATTTTCATACGACTTGAGCAGAGTCTCGTACTCGTCCTTCATGCCTTGAACTTTTTCCTCCCATTCTCTGCAGGTTCTGGCAGCTTCTTCTTTCGCTTGCTCTACTTCTCTCTTACAGGCAGCTTTCTCATTCAGTATGCCCTCCATGGCCAGTTTGAGGCTCTCACAGGATGATCCTAGGCTTTGGTTTTCCAGTAATGTCCGGTCAACCTCATCAATCAGTCGAACTTTTTCCGCTCTCAGCTTCTCCAGCTCATCTTGTGCCGACTCCATTTTCTGCTGCAGTTCAGCTAGGAGCTTCTCAGTTGAAGCTAGGTGTTCCTTCTGGGTTTTGTTTTCTTTTAGGGCCTCTTTGCGAGAGATCAGGGCAGCCTGAAGTTTCCGTTGAAGCTGCTGGTTCTTTGCTTCGCTGTCTTTTTCTTCCTCTTGCTTCAGTGGGAGCTCGACCTCTAACCTTTGGGTTTTTTCTTGCTCAGCCTTCAGTTCTTCCTGTAAAGAAAATATTAGCTGATCCTTCTGAGTCACTGTGTCCTGCATTGAGCGTATGAGAGAGTTCTGCTCGCTAAGCTGCTGGCTTAGCTCCGTGATTTCATGGTTCTTACTGACAAGGAACTGCTTAAAGTCCTCCACTTCGGCCTGAAGAGTTGTAATTGAGAATGTAGAATCTGCAGATTCTGTTTTGGCGGCAGCGTCCATCTCTGCTTTCAGAGTTTCAGCGTAAGACTCAGCCTGGTGATACTTTTCTCTAAGATCATTAATTTCCTCTGAGAGTGCATCAATCTGTCTTTCCTTTTCTCGTAATGCTTGTAGCTCTTTGCCCAATTCCAATAAGTCAGCCTCCTTCAGTGACAAACTGGTCTGGGTTTCCTGCAGCTGCTTCAATAGCTCTGTGTTAGCCATCCGCACAGTCTGGATCTCTCCTCTGAGTGCTTTCACAGATTCCTCCATTTGTGCAGAAAGGAGGTCCGACTGCTCTGCAGGACGCTGAACTGGATCGCTGGATTGTGGTTGCGATGAATCCGTCTCAGATGTGGCAAAATCCACCCAATCCTCCTGGACCCAATCACCTGCTGCTTGCTTTGCCAAACTTTCAGCCAGTTGCGTGGTCTCGTGGCGAGATTCTCTATCAGTGCTCACTTTTTCTTCTAATTTTCTCAATTTAGTGAGAAGAACTTTTCGCTCGCCGCTCTGCACCTCAAAACGTTCCACGAGCTCGCTGTAGTCTTCTTTCTGCTGCTTCAGCTGTTCACGGTGGTGCCTATCTTTCTCTTTTGCTTTGCGGATGGTTTCCTTGCGAGATTCTTGGGCCTCCTGAACTTTTTTCTGAAGGGTTTCACACTCTGCTTCAAGAGAGACCACTTGGGATTGTAACACAGTGGTTTCAGGAGAACTGTCCGCCTGCTGAGAGTTTTCAGCTTCTTCACTTAGCTTTCGATTCAGAGCAAGCGTCTCACTGAGAACTTGATCCTGCCGGCTAATTTTCTGTTCAAGGGTTTCAACTGCCTCTTCTTTGGATCTTAAAGCTTGCTCGAGTTCAATGACTTTAGCCTCCATTTCCTGAAGCTCACGTGCTCTGGATTGTTCGACCTCTGGAATGTCTGCAGGAGTTTCTGCCTTTGCAGTTTCATCTTGCTCTTTCCATTTCTTTGCTTCTACCTCAAATTCAGCCACCTTCCTCATGAGCTCTTTGCGTTGCACAAGTGCAGCCTGCAACTTCTTCTTTGTGGTTGTCAGTTGGCTTTCCAGCACTCCTTTCTCCTTTCGCAGAGTACCAAGTTCATCATCTACATGAGCAGCTGAGTCTTCAGAACTCCCTTTCTGTTTCTCGTCTCTGACTTTCTCAAGGTCCACTATCTGCCCCTTCAGTTTATTGACTTCACTGTCTGTCTGGAACTTCTCTTCTTCTGCTTGGAGGAGCTTAGCAGACATGCTGTCATTGAGCTCCATCACCTCTTGCTCTTTTTGGCTGAGACGAAGCTGTAGCTCACTGATCTCAGAGTCCTTCTTTGACAAAGTGTCATTGTTGAGCTCTGATGTTTGAGAGTATTCCAACATGCTGTTTTCCATGTCTTGCAGCCTCCTTTCAAGCTCAGAGGAGAGGAGCTCTCTGTCCTCCAGCTGAGCACTCAGCATCCTGGCCTGCCCCTCCTGCTCAGAGAAAGCTTGACGAGCCATTTCCAGTTCTGTCTGCAGGGCCTGGATCTTCTCTTCCTTGGTTTTACTTTGAGTGCTTAAAATGTCTAACTGTTCTTCTAGAAGCTGCATTTCAACACCGCGTTTCTCCACCACTGAGCTGCTTTGCTGAGAGAGCTTGTCCAGCTCCTCTCTGGCTGACTTCAGTTCTTCTATAAAGCCATTGGCCTGGGACTCAACCTCTTCTTTGGCAGCAGCAAGGCATTGTGTTTCTTCTTCCAGGTTCTTGATTTTCTCCTGTGACTCTGCAGCTGCCTCTCTGAGCCTCTGAAGCTCAGCCAAAAGCTCACTGTACCTCTTCTGAAGTTCCTCAGCCAAGGCCTGAGCAAAGACCTGGCCAGAGGGGACGTTGCCATCTGTGGTGGAAGAACTCTGCTGAGTTAGATGAACTTGTACCGTCTCTCGGATGATGACAGAGGACGACTCAACTTGAACTGTGGATGTTTCCTGCTCCATGCTCGTCGCCTCCCATGACTGCAGCTGCAGCTGGCCAAAGTCCTGCAGGATGGACGGCCACTCCTGGCCTCCATCTTGATTGACAGCTTCCAGGAGGGTCCAGCTGCTGTGGGCCACCTCTGAATCACTGCTGGCGACCATCTCATCTGAGGAGGTCCCTTTGGATTCTTCTGGGGACTCAGACTGGTGTCCAATAAGCTCTGGGCTGCTCTCGTTATCAGCAGGAATGGAGAGGACTGAGGTGTCCTGAGCAACTAAGGTGGTGTCCTCTTCTTGTGTGTCGTCCATGAAGTCAGGAAGGGCTGCACAACTGTCATGGGGGGCCGTGCTGGCATCCTGACCCTGATCTGGAGTCTGACTGTAGTTTTCACATGATGCAACCCCACTGGAGCGGTTCTCCTCAGCCAGTCTGAGGGAATCTCGTAAGGCAACCAGCTCATTGTCTTTTTCTAAAAGCTGCTGCTCCAATTCCAGTATGTGTGCTGTGGAAGTCAACAAAGTAATTAGAAAAAAACATTGTATGGCATTTTTTTCTCCATAAAGATAACTTTAGGTCTAATTGATTATCAAAATAGTTGACGATTAATTTAATCATTTAATTATTTGTAGCTTTAAAAGCATCCTAATTTATATGTATGTGTGAGCATACTGAGCTTGACCATTATATTTGATTTGTTTCCATATAATGTATACATTTTATTTTGGGAGAACAAATCCAGTTTTTGTACCTTTATTAGCTTCAGATAAATCCTGTGCAGCTGGTTCAGTCACATCACCTCTTTCAGATGTCTGAAACAAAAAAAATTAGACTTAGCAGGATTGGAACTTTTACAATATTATGATTCAACATTTACTGGAAAAAAAAATCCTGTATAAAAAGAAGGGGGACAACACTTTTAACACTGTATATGGCCTCTATGGTTGTTCTTAAGTACGGCTGTAACGTGAGGGGAAGGTCGGATAAGACAGGTCGTGCATAACAGTGGATCAGTGCAGAGGGGATTAGGCGCACTTCTTCACACTGAGTTGAAGTATTGTCTGTCTATGACCCTGAACCTGTCCTGTCTGAGACTCAGACACATGTTGTGACCCTGGACCAGTTGTAGAGGATAAGACCAGTCAGACTGCCCTGCTCTCTAAATAAAAGTTCTGCAAACTGTATTTTAATGAAAGAGTGGAAACACAACGACACGGTTGTCTGACTTTGTAGATCGACTACTAAGAACTACTTTAACTTCTTAAACCTCAGCTTATACTAAGCTTCCAGTCCCACATCTCCCACGTCAACACCTTTTCTTAATCATAAACAGAGACACAGAAAAACTCATAACGAAGGCTGAAACTTTGA
Organism: Perca fluviatilis; assembly: GCF_010015445.1. Taxonomy (NCBI): domain Eukaryota; kingdom Metazoa; phylum Chordata; class Actinopteri; order Perciformes; family Percidae; genus Perca; species Perca fluviatilis. Next base: position 9,108,707 of record NC_053134.1, read on the forward strand.
AGTTAAAGCTCGCAGAGTACCACAAAGCTTATTTAAGGTTTTACTTTTGAAGTTCCCATCACAAGTAAAACAAACCGCTAATTTATGGTGTCAAGCAGGTAATGATTGCAGTGATTAAATCAGACGGACCACATTTTGAGGCGGTCAGGTTTTCACTGTGATCGAATCTCAGCCAGTATGAGTGCAGTCCGTACAGCATGACTGGTAAGCTGCCTGGCAACAACTACAAGTGGCAGCTAGAAGTCTTTCCTGACAAAAAGGGATTTCATTAATATACATATCTAGATCCAATCCCATCGCAGGCCGAATCGAGAGAACGCATTTTAATATGTAAATGCCTGTGGATTGGATGCCATTATCCAGATAATGCATACAGATACAGAGCATGTGTTAATATACCAGTGTAAAGTAGGCAAATTTGCACTGACCAATAGAACTTGAAGCTCCAGCTGTTGTATCTTGGCAGTGGTTTCCTCCTGTTCTGTGGTTTTTCTGTCAAGTTGTTCTGAAAATCAGAGATTTATATGAAAACATCATGATAAAACTAAAAGGTTTGACATGAACACATTGAATTTCATTAACAGACACAAACCGACACATTTCCTTACCCTGAAGGGTTTGTATGGTGTGTGTGAGCTCAGCACAATGTTCTTTACTCTCACTGCGTTCATCTTTCAGCTTTGTCAGTTGTGTCTCAAAAGACTGCACAGTGTCCAGGAACAGGGAAAGGTCAGCAGGGAAGGGGACTTCATCTGCTGCTTGCACATCCTCAAGAGCCAAAGAACGTAGATGTTTCCAAATATCACCCAAGATTTCACATTTCTTCTGGACATCTTCATGTTCCTCTTTACATAATGCCAGCTCTCGCTCTAGTTTATCAACTTCCGACTTCTCCCTCTCTGAGGCCTCCTGGCTGGCACCGACAACTGCCTCTCTCATAGAGGTAAGTTCACTTTCGAGCCGAACTATTTCCACCCTGGCGCTCTCTAAAGCATCGTGGCTAGCTTGGACGGCTGCGAGCTCAGCCTCTTTCATCAGAGCCTGTTCTCTCTCCAATCTGGCAACTTCCATCTTCTCCTTTCCCAGAGCCTCCTGACTAGCATGCTCTGCCTCTCTCAGGGAGGCCAACTCGCCCTCTTGTCTTGCCACCTCCGTTCTTTCTCTTTCCAAGTCCTCCAAGCTGGTTCGGAGGGCTGCGACTTCTGCATGGGCCCTGCTGGCCTGTTCGGCCCACTGTTGCCTCTCTTCCTCCCTCTGCTTGGCGGCCTCGGCCAGCTCCTGCTCCATCTGCCGGAACTGAGCAGTCAAGATCTGAGCAGAAAATAAACAGAGAGAAGGAGAAAGAGGATATGAGTGGGTGTGTGTTGTGTGGCTCAGCCAAACAATGCATAATAATGACATGCCATTAAGATGTGGGGCGTGTCTGTTTGAACAGTTCTCTTTTCATTAAGCAGGAGCAGTATTCACTACAACTGAAGCCTCTATAAATATCTGCAAATATGCCGAACAGTCTCTAAACCAACACACTGTAAGTATCTGCACAAACACAAATGGCATCCAGTACATCAGGACCTGTACCTGTTTTTGCTGATCAGCACTGCTCACTTCCTGCTGCAGCATTTCCAGCACTTGGGACCGAGAGCTTAAGGCCTCCTCAAGCTCTTCACAACGCCTCTGTGCTGCATGCAGGGCCTTGGAGAAAGAAAAACAAAGAGACCGAATGATCATATAAACAGTGAATGTATCTGTGAAGTGTGACCATCATCTTCTCTTTCACTAGTGGGAAAATTGAAGCATTTTTGTGTTTATCCCCTCGAGATGAACTGAGGCAAATCCTAGTTATTTGCCAGTTATCAAAACTTAGGTAATGGGTAATTCCTCTTTTTAGCTCAAGCTATTTCAAAATAAAGGGTTAAGTTGCAGTTCATGGACTATTTTTGGCCTGGTCTCGAGGTTTTTTTTAAATCTGAATTGAGGGTCTAAGGATAGAAGGTGTTGTAGAGATTGCAAAGCCCTCTGAGACACTCGTGACACATTTGTGATTATGTACTATACAGATAAAACAGACTTAATAATAATACATTTTATTTAAAGGCGCCTTTCTCTGCGGTCAAGAACACCATACAGGGATACATAAGACATTTAAAAGCAGCAAAAAAAACAACTAACTTAACTACATTTCTTTACAGGACAATGACATTAAACTGTTGTAAAAAGTCTAAAACATACATTTTCCAGAATTTGGAGATACAACGATCAATTAATCAATTAGTTGATAAGAGATAAAATCAATCTGCAATGATTTTGATAACTGATTCATCATTTAAGTAATTTTTTAAGCAAAAATGCTAAAACTTAAGAGCTTCCAGCTTCTCAAATGTGAATATTTGCTGTTTTTCCTCTTCTGTCTTCTAAGATAGAAAACTGTATATAGGCTATTTGAGATTTTGAATGTTAGTTGAAAATATCATAAAACAAGCCATTTTAGACCAAACAATTAATCAGGTTAATAATCAGCAGATTCATTGATGGTCACAGTAATTGTTAGATGCAGCTCTACCATTAAACAAAAAGAGCTGAAAAAGAGAAGAAAACATCAAACAAATACTTAGAGTAGGGCTTGAATGGGTCGATTATAAATGAATAAACCACAAACTAAGTCAGTTATTTAAAGAACTCCTGGATCTTATACCTGCTGAAGCTCACTATCCCTCTGAGACCGTGCTGTGACCCTCAGCAGCTCTTCTTCATGTTTCTGGATCTGTTCCTGGAAACGCACGTCCTTCTCACAGACCACAGCCTGCAGTTTCTGCAACTGAAAAACAAAAAAAAGGCAACAAATCATTCAGAAAGAGCTTTCTCGTGAAATTTAAAATACAAATAATGATTTCTTAACAGTGTATGGCTTCATGTAATTCAAGACACGGTTGGGTCACCTGTGCAGCATGGGCAGATTCCTTCTCTTGAAGGAGCTGTTCTGTGGTCTGGAGTCGCTCCTGCAGCTCTCTGCGGACGGCTTCCTCCTCGCTCAGCTTGTTCTTAAGTTCTTGGAGATCCTCCTCGACTGCAGCACCGGCTCCTGTAAAAGAGCTGTCTGGACTCTGCTGCAGACAAAACAGATGTTCAAGTCAGATGAAAGCTTTGAACTTTATTGTTAGTTTGTGGTGAGCGGGTGGCATATCTTAGTCTCTATAAGATGTTTGCTGTAAAAGGCTACTGGTGGTAGATTTGTTATAATCCTACAAGCACAACACAGACTATTTCGTCTGATTTAAACTTACTGTTGCTCCTCCATGTCCTTTCAACTCAGTTATCTGTTTGTTGAGTGAAGCCATCTTGGCTTTGGCCTGCAGTTTGAGTTTAGTGAAGCGAGCCTCAGCTTCATCTTTCTCATTCTGTGGATATGAAGCACAAATAGCATCCGTGCGCAGTCATAAAAGACGTGACATAAAGAATATAGTGAACTGACTTTTGGAGTTTTAACAGCAAATGAACCCAAAAGGTAATTTACCTTGAGCTGTGCATCTTTGTTAGACAGTTCAGTGTCCTTTTGGATGAGCTGGGTGTCTTTGTCTCGGATAAGCTCCTTCAGCTGGACCACCAGTTGTTCCAGGTGAGCCAGCCTCTCCATCGCCTCCTCAGGAGCCTCAGACTCCACTGGAGCCTGGTCCTCACCGGCAGGGAGCTGAGGCACCAGCATGCCCTGTTTAAGGAAACAGATAAGGTCAGTTCATTTGTCATGGTTAGTCCAACTCAACCTGTAAAAACAGCTATATAATTATCCTCGGTGGCTATATGATCCAATGAAAGATGCTACTGAGCTGCATTATGAATAATGGAGAAAATATAATTTTTTAAGCTGCTTCAAACTTGGGACTAAAAGTCAGAATACTATGGCCTCTGCTGCTTCAGTTTTGACAATTAATTCTCTTTTGAGTGCCACAGCTTAATGGAAGTGACAAAATAAACCACTGGAGTGCTTCTTTAACGTAAGAGAAAGAAATGCGTCCTTGCATGTGCAGACACACTGGAGTCAAAAGAGTCATGCAAATATGATATTCTGTGAAAGTATGTAATGCAAGATTAAGCTGTCTTTGACCTATTTCTGTACAGATAGGATCATCTTCCTTTATTTCGTAAGATAAGAGGCAAGCAGGCATTTTCTTTCATCATCCTCGTGTTTTTTCAATGGTTGCTCTAAATGGAGGATACAATGCCCCAGAGACATTGAAACTGGACATAAAATCCACAATTTCTCATTTAAAAACTGGGCACACAGTTGGCAATACTCTTCATTATAATTTGTGTGTTGCTCTCTCACCTGTGGGTCTCCATCTGGGCCCTCCTCTCCAGAGAGCTCCTGGAGGACTGTGGCCAGACGGCTGAACATAAAGATGGCACTGTGAGGCGAAAAGATATCAAAGGTTTGAGGCTTCAGCCTAGTAATGTCTGGCATATAAATCCTTTCTTTGCTGCACCTGTGCAAGCCCTGTGTCCTGTTTGCTATGGATAAATAGTGGAGCCATTTTTTCAAAATCTTTCTCCAATGTCCTTCATCAGTGTACAGGCTAATTAGCATTACAGATGTAAGCATACATTTTAAATTATATTCATAGTAGCATAAATACAGCCTACAATTAAATGTCTTGTGTTTGTAGTGCATAGTATATAATGTAGTATATTGGTACACTCGCCCTTTAACTACATCTTTGCCAAGAAGAGCTTGAAGTGCTGCATGACAATGCCCTCTGAAGGTGTGAATATACACATAATCCCAAGCATATTTACTGTATTTGACTTTTGTATGCACATAGTGTCTGCAAGCTTGTTACATTACACTAGAGCTGAAATGATTAGTTGATCAAAAGGATAGAGTAATAATTATTTTGACAATCGGTTAAATGTTTCTCCAGTCTACGTTCCTCAGTTTCAGTTTCTCAACTGAGGATTGAAAAATATACACATACAAAAACTGACTCTGGTTTTAAGTTGCTCTCAATGTTACACACAGTTCCAATAGAAATAGAGATATAAATAGACATACAGCTAAAAACAAGGACAACAAAACTGAACAAAGATAGGGGAAATACACATAGAGCTATTATTTATATACAAGTAGGCAAAAAAAGGGGGAAATCATATAATCGTTTTGGGCTCTAGGAAACTGCGATGTTTTTTTTCTTCTCCATAATAGTATAGGCCAAACGATTAATCAATGAATCGAGTAATTATTGGTTGCAGCCCTACAAATTACATTTCAAACCCCACTAGAAAGTAGGCCTGAAAACGAATGAAAAGCAATATTTTGGGAAAATAGTACATCTCTACCTAGATATGAAACTGTGTAATATGGAATACGGTATATGTAAATTGCTGTAGGTTATACGTGGATAATACAGGATTTAGGACATTTTACAGGAATTTATTTATTTTTTAGAACCAGACAGATTTTCAGAACAATGTTTATATAAATAAACTATACGACTGGGCTTTTACTGACCCATATTTTTTCTTATTTTTCCCTTCCATGTACAAAGCAACACATTGGCAGACACCTCCCAACCCAACCTATTTGCGCCGAGTTGGTTCGGTAGAGCCGAGCTTCCCCGAACCTGCCGGACACGCCACTGCGGCTGCGTCACTTTTTTGTGAACAGCAAAGATTAAAGCTAGCTAACGCAAAAATCGACGGGACACTATCCAAGCGGCTGGACAACGATGTCTTCAAAGAGTAGTAGACACATTTGAAGATTAAGAAACGGTGGTGTGAACAGGCCACTTCGTGAAAACACCCGGTGTTTACTCTGCGTGTAGTTTCCACGATACAGTAAGTTAGCTAATGCTACTTAGCTAGCTAACGCTGGTCACTCGTAAATAAGGATTACAAACCCGATTCGATGAGTTTTTTCCTCTAAGTATGACAGCTCTGTTATGCAGCCAAGTAAGTGGTGTGCTTTTTTAAAGAAAGGACATTTGACTCACCTGTGCGAGTGCTTCCCAGGTAAATGTATCTGCTTTTGATTTGATATATTTCCTCGGATGGATGTCAGAGCATAGCCACATCACCAAACATTCCCGGAAACTAAACTTCCTTTGCTCTGATTGGACAGCCGGGATCTGCTATATAAGGGACTGTCTGCAAATTCTCAGCCGTCTACTCCTTTCTAGGGAGTATCTGCATAAACATATATTTCCAAAAAATAAAACATAAAATAAAACGAACCATACAGAAGACAGTATAATGATGGCAGGACATGAACAAAGAGTCAACCAAATCGTCAACCGAATCGTCAACCATGGCAGACAGCTCGGGAGAAGTCTGTTGCTGCTGGTTTTCTACACCACAGTGTTTGTGACCTTTGTGGGGCGCACCGTGCAGTGGATGGTCAATGCAGTGAAGTGGACCAGCCTGTTTGCACGCTACACAGTGTCTGTGTTTGACTTCATCTACAGACATCTGCACTGGGGGAAGAGGAAAAGTGTCGCTGGGGGTGCGAGAGAGATCTGCCCAGATCTCTGATGGAGCCACAGTGAATTCATGTGTATTATAACTTTGTCTAACTGTGTTGTCATAAAGCCAAATTAAGACAACAACAACAAAGACTGCATCTGGAACTTTAGGGGTAAACTTAAAAAAACTGAATATGAAGGAAAATGAGGCCTTACTGAAGTCAGAATAATTACAGCTTTTTACTTTTTTAAGCTCTTGAAACAGAGCTCTTTGTTACATAGTTGTATTAATGTTATAATTGTGTGTTTACATAATGTGTGTATACCATGTTTGTTATTGTCAGGCAAAGCTCTACCAAAATGTTGAAAACTACATTAATGCTGTTGGAAACTATATTTCTATTTGTGAGACACAATGGGGAAAACCCTGTTGCTGTCATTCGTCACGCATATCTGCTGATTTGACTGTTAATGCAAATGTATTACAGGGTAATGCAAACTAGAGTAAAATATGTTGGAAGCATTCGTATACTGTATGCCTCTTACGCATTACATTATTGCACTACAGTGGAGTTGGATGTAAACTATCCTACAGTAGGTAGGATTGAAAACTATCAGCCAAATGTTTTCTGGTTGTTTTATTTTTTACATCTGTGCCTGTCTGAAGCATGCACAATATTTAATTTTGGCCAATTCTTAGGTGGCATGAATGAAAACCATGGAATGAACAATCAGCTACCACTCAGGCTACACCATGTGGAGATGCTGCTTCCTGAGGTTTTCCTGTGATAATCTAAAAGTCATACTTCTGTTTTGCAAGTTTTTTGGCCAGAAAGAAACGCTAACGCTCCTCCTGAATGTATCCCAGACAGAGGCAACTAATGAGTTTAATGTGAGATATGACTAAATGAAAAGTGAATTGTTAAAATGACCCATAGCTGTATTTACTAATGATGTTTTTATTTTAACTTTTGTATTAATACATATATTTTAATTGTAAGCATTTTTAGACTTCAGTTAAAGCACTAACATGTATATTTCCGTTTTTTTGTCCTTTGACGGATAACACAAGTTGCAAGTCGTAAGAACGTACTGTTGAAAACATTAACTACACTGAATACTGCTGCTGAATACCACTAATACTGCTTTGAAATATGATTACATGGTTGTAGTATTATTTTCATTGTTTATGGTAATCACACTGAGATCAAAAAGCTTTCTGCAGTGTTTTTATATTAATTTCACTAACTCAAACTGCATGGCTCATGCCTTTTGGTTTTAAACTGTGGTATCTAAATAAAACTCGCTACCAAGTACTGTTTTGTAATCTTTTTTGTTTTTTACAGGATGAAACACAAGTAGAGCAGCAACTAAATATTATTTTTTATTAATGATTAATCTACTGAGGGTAGTGTGTTTGTAGTGTGCAAAGTCTTTATCAGGAGCATTACAGCTGCACTACTCGTACTTGAGTCATCAATTCGAATGCATGACTGTGATGGATGTCCCGTGTCTCCACGTGAGGGATGAAAGCTGTATTGTGTTTGTCAGCAGTTAACCTGCCCTTTAATGGGGCGATTATGCTGATCATCTGCATGTTTGTCTGGATTATGCCAGAGATTAGATCCAAGGAGGACACAGGGGAGTCCACTGGCTCATCCCCAAACACAGACAGCTACAAAAGGCCCCGACCAGCCGCTACTCTCACCTTAAGACCCACTGTTGTGTGACTGTGAAGAGAGATAACCTCCGCCTCACAGTAGACCAATTGGGCTGAGAGGTTTGTACAGCAGCTGCGAAAAGATCCAGCTATCCTATCTACACACACTCAGGTGTCAGACGGAAATGGGTAACTCAACAGGAAGCACCGTGGACGACCTGCAGTCGGTGGAGATGCACCTCTGGTACAAGAAGTTCATGACTGAGTGCCCCTCAGGTCAGCTCACCCTGCATGAGTTCAAGCAGATCTTCGGGCTGCGAGGGTTGGACCCAGAGGCCAACGCCTACATAGAGCAAATGTTCCGCACGTTTGACATGAACAAGGTAAGATGCTGCATTTTTTGACTACAAAAGTTAAGAGAGAGGAACTTTTTAAAAGTTAAAAACCCTCACATTTGAGGCGCTGGAAGTGGCACATTTGAGGTCTTTTTGCCTAAAAAAACGACTTACTACTTTGATTACTTTAAAATCAAAAGGTGGCAAATTAATCTCAGTTGATCGATGAATAGACTAATTGTTTCAGCACTAAAACAGATACAAACACTCAAATAGGATGGTGCTTGACTTTTGAAGTGTTTGTTTTCGGGCAAGACCTAAAATTGGGTCAAGAGCAGAAACGTTCTTAAAACTACAACATAATGCCCAAATTGAAAATCATCAGTATCAATTATGTTCACTCAACCATACAAGCGATGCAGTGACCTCTCAGCAACCAGCTTGTAACCCTAATTAAGAGTGTCTCAGAGCATGCGACAGGGTCATCGCAAGATGTGTCCGTATGAGAAGCTATATTTAGTCTCCCCTTCAACCCACAAAAGGCTGTGGTAATCTTTCTGCATGATTTAAACTCTGAGATTATCTGTGAGACAAATGCTTTGATGGTAAGATTGTTGCCCCTGTGCAGACAGTTCTGAGATAATCCTCCGTCCTGGCATGCCTTTATTTCACACAGATAGATTATTGAGTTGAGATGAGGTGGGGATCACTTTCAACTGAGGGACTGATTTATCTCTTTGAATGGCTAAAAAAAAAAAAGTTAAATAATAAGCGGACAGGCATGCATAATCATTTATTTATGTTTGAAAAATGTATGTTTTTTGCAGGATGGCTACATTGACTTCATGGAGTATGTAGCTGCTCTCAGTCTGGTGATGCGAGGAAAGATGGAGCACAAGCTACGCTGGTATTTCAAACTTTATGATGTGGATGGCAATGGCTGCATTGACCGACATGAGCTCCTCAACATCATAAAGGTACAGTAGGCCTAGGCCAGGGGCGATTCTAGGATCAGACCTTTAGGGGGGGGCTCAGCCCCCAATGAGAATGTGACACAGTGCCTTGCAAAGTGTTAACCCCCTCCTGCTAAATCAGTAATTTCATTAGCCGATAATCTCTGAGCTAGCTACTGAACAACAACGTCAGCTAACATTTTTTGACACTATTAACACTATGATGGAACTAAACACTTTTCAGCATTCAGCAATTTTAGTTGCTTACGTTTCAATTTGGGTTCTAATATGTGCCATGAAATGACCAACTTCTTCTCTGGGGACTACCAACGTTTAACTCCACAACCACACTCCTGCTCTCCCTCTGACAGATTAGATAGAGACTCAGCCAAAGGCAGGAGTCTGGCACAACCACCTCTGATTGGCCAACACTATGTTTCTGTTAACCCTTTCCTTGACTTGGTTTACAGGTGCATATCATCGGCGACAGACACACAGGGTATTAAACCTGTTTTAAGCCCTTTGAACCTGTAATTGTTTGTCCTCTGTCACTAACAGACAAGTTTGCAACTCTAAGTTGAAGCACCAACATTTTCTTTTAATTATTATTATAACTTTTAGGGGGACTGAAATGAAATTTAGGGGGGCTTGAACCCCCTAAAAAGGGTCTAAAACCACCCATGGCCTAGGCTATATCATGCACCTGCAACAGTCCTGGCCATAACATGGCATAGTGATTTTGTTCTGTTCCCGCAGGCCATCCGTGCAATCAATGGGAATGAAAGTCAGGATGGATCTGCTGAGGATTTCACTAACCGTGTGTTTGACCGGATTGACATAAACGGAGATGGTGAGTGTGTTCTTGCACTGTATAGGAAGACTTTTTGAAGAAATCGATCGAGGGTGGACAGTGGTTAGACATTTATCAGCTCCAGTGCTGTCCTGAGTCAGGGAGCACAACGAGCACAATAGGAAGATATTCTGTAGGTAGCGGTTGAACACAATAACAATCCGTTATAAAGGTTTAAAGTGTCTGTAAGTGCGACAATGCTATACCTAGAAGTGCAATGATAAATCAGTTGAGTACTCTTTTAAACCAATGCATGTATTTAATGTCTTTGCATTTCAAAAATGTAAATATAATCTTTTCCCTCCATCAGGTGAGCTTTCCTTGGAGGAGTTTGTGGCCGGCGCTCGCAGTGACGAAGATTTCATGGAGGTGATGATGAAAAGTCTGGACCTCACACACATCGTGGCCATGATTGACAAGAGGAGGCACAGCATTTAGGATCTGCCCATCCAAACTACCTCATCCTCATTCATGATTTAACCCGAGAGCTTCAAGACAGGGCCTCTAGTAAAAATGTCATTTATAGACTGCGATTTCTTTTAGGATTGAATCCAGTTTAATAATGCAAACTCTGACATGTCTTATTTCAAATCTCGAAAAAGAGTGAAACGTGTGCACTTCAAATGCATTTGGATGACTCAGTCAACCTTTGCAAACTGGTCATTGTCCTTGTTTATCCATGCTGAGCTCTCCCCCAAGGCCACCTTGGCACGAGGGATGATCTCTCAGACGGTCCACTTACCCACAGATACCCCGCAGGATAAAAGAGGAGATAGTGGAGCAAAGTGGCAATTACACGCACTCAATGCTTTTCTGAGTCGGAGTTCTTCTGCCTCAAAATATTAAATCTCTTTTTTTTTTTTACCCATTCTTGCCTGTTGGGTTCACAGGAGGAAGCTATGACTCTGCAGTGTGCTTAACATCCATACTTATTATTTGATTACTTGTTCAGATTCTCAAATGTTTACCTTTTTTAAAGTTAACCTTTTTTTTAACATTTTAAATAAAGTTGAAGCAGAAGGCAAAATACCAGCTTGTTGTTTTGTGGTATTTTTGTGTGTATAAAACTGCATTTTACTATATTGTGCTTTATTATCAGTATCCTATGACTTGAAGAGTAAATTGCCTCATACAACAGGATAAACAAAGGTGACACACCACAGAAACAAAATTGTCCCTTTGAGCAAGGACGATGATTCACCTTCAAGGTGCCAAGGCTAAACCTGCATCGTATTCATCTTTTTCATTATTTTAAGTAGGATGAACTAGATTATATACTGGCTCTATTTGTATTATAAAAGAAGATACCACATCTAAAGTAAAACTCTTTGGATAAATACATAGGAAACTGAACAGAGATTAAAACAAAAATATTGAAAGTGAAAGTATCAATACAGCATTTATTTTATACAAATCAATTATTCAACCTGTCATTTTTTTCCACATTCTGCGACTTTACAAGAAAAACATAAACCCATTAATCCTCCACAAGGGGGCAGCGACATAATTGGATGAATATTTCTCCACACAATTCTCAACAATAGTCTGAGCTCCTCATTTTGCTCGTCTTTAAATATATTCATCCCCCTTTTGTCTTGCTGTCCCTTTGTGTCGCCTCTCTTTTATTCTCAGCAGGCTCACAGGAAGTCATAAAGGTACTTGACAATCTCAAAATTCACCGTCCTAGAAGATAAATCACACAAAGCACATTCTGTGTGAAAAAAAACTTGTAAAAGGTTAATTAACTTGAATAAATCTGCCTTCAGTTTGAGTCATATTGTATTACCAGACATGCACACACACCTGGAGATGGCACAGATGAAGTCCATAGAAACGGCACATTTGTACTTTGGGGCATCGAGCTGGTCGTCATGACTGACCTGAGTCAACAGCTGTAAGGTCACCAGAGAGGAGATCTAAATGGAGAATAGAGGGAAACATGAAATGACTCTCTGTTCCACTTCTTTAAACACAGATTTTCCTCACTTTGATGCAGAGGCAATAAATGATAGACAGAGCCAGCTGCCCAGGCTCGAGCCTAATTTCCCAAAACCATTTCATGCTCAGGGCCATAAATAGATCGGCATTTGGCCACGGATCCAAAACTCGTGACCATATGGGTAGAAAACTCCCATCTGAGACACTGTGATCATTAGGCTTGATTTAACATAAAAAAGTGTGCCATTTGCACTTTAAAAATGGAAAAAACTATCATTTAAAATCCTCTGATTATCATGGTGTATATTCTCTTTCATTTGCTAGTCTGGAAAATGGGGAAAAAGCATGACATTAAATCATTTTCTAAATTCTGTAGGAACCACTTTACAGACCCATGAGACTTCCTACAGCTAACTTTCAAAGTCACAATCATGGAGAAAGATAACAAGCATTGCAGGACTAAATGAAGGGCAACATTAAACCATCTACAGAGCTCAATTTAACAAAAGTGGTTGTGCTGGAAAAGGCAATGGGAAGCATGTGTACAGACAGACAGATATATAATATTAGTGTTCTGCTGATAAACATTTATTTATTTATTTTTATTTTTTAAGATTATTTTTTGGGCATTTTAGGCCTTTATTTATATATGACAGCTGAAGAAATGAAAGGGGAGAGAGGGGGAATGACAGAGCAAAGGGCCGCAGGGCTGAGTTGAACCTGCAGCCGCTGCTCTATATATGGGCGCCTGCTCTACCAGGTGAGCTACCCAGGCGGCCAGTACATCTTTATTTGTCCTTTTTTCACGAGTCCAGTCATCACAAACTATTTTCATCATCAACAGATGAAGGCCTTGTCCAGATGTAAAAATGTTTGCTGCCTTGAATCCAGGCTTTTCCAAGAAGTTGCCAGCTAAAGCTAAATGCTACTAGCTTGACAAGCCAGACCCACATCAAGATGTTGGGCCTGGGAAGTCACCATTGGCAGGGCTCAATCCGAGGGGCGGGATAAACGGTTGTCTTTCAAATTCCCTCTGCACGTAATAGGATAGCGCTACAACCAACCAGATCAACGCTATTTGATAGATTAAACTTTTGCAGTATCTGGTCGGCAAAACTCTGAACACATCTTCCTTTTTTAAGAATGACTTCAGTGCCGTTCTTTGTTCTTTTCTCAAAGAAAAGCTTAACTCCAAGTCTTCCAGAGTCATGGCCATGCCGATTCGAAAGACCGCTGTTTGCAGCAGCAGCCATCTACTTTGTTTTCAAATTAAGCCCGCCCACCGACTCTATACACAATGTGATTGGCCTGACTAGAGTTTGGTTTTTCCAGCTCGCAAGCCAACGGAGAGTTGCTAGACTGACCCTGGCTGCAAATTAAATTTGCTGCCGCTAGGGTGAATTTTGATTTCTAGGCAAAAATGCTACTGAACAAATTGAAATTTTGACCTTGTGGTCCTGAAAAGTCAGAGGATCACTAAGTTATTATAGTTCATCCTGAGAGGAAAATGAATGCCTGTACCAAATTTAATGGCAATAGTTTGCAGCAGTCACTTCGCCAACTGACCTGAGAGAAGATGCTGGCAGTGGGGGCAACTCTACTGTCCACCACACTGTAGAAAATGGCGAGCAGGCGGTCGAGAGGGAACGGCTTTGGCCCCAGCAGATGGTTACTTGTCTAGAAAATATGGACAGAATTGATATTATATTAACAGGATATATCTGAAACTTGTCATTAAACCTAACTAGTGTAATGTTAAGACAATCACCTTTTCATTTTTCTTCAAGAAGTTTGTTTTCTTTATTTTACCGTGGTGCTGTTGGGAGGAAACAGAGGGACATCAAACTCAAGAATTCAAGTCAAGACAATTTAATTTGGATGAATCATAAATTACCAATTTGTCTCAAAGGGCTTTACAATCTGTACAACATACAACTCTCTCTCTATCCTCAAACCCCTGATCTGGATAAGAAAAAACTACAGAGGCCTACTTTCAACAAGAGATTCCCTGGTGTAAAAACCTTTTAAGATAAAATTCCTCTACCTTGAGAAAGAAGCGTTTATCTGTGCGGGCAGGGTTGTAGGATGCCAGGTAGGCAGCAATCAACAGGAACTTGGAGTAATAAGGCAGTTCAACATGAGTGTGAGCAGATAAACCTTAGGGGAAATAAATGCATTGAGTCAGACTATATAGCTGGAAAATTAAATATACCAGCCCACCATGACATTCAGCGCAACACAAGATTTGGTGACAATGTATTGTGATTTATTTTTGGTGTGATGCACTGATATGCTGTTAAAGGGATACGCCACCGTTTGTTGAAATAGGGCTTATCACGGTCTCCCCTAGCTGTAGATAGGTGGGCCAACGCATTTTTTGTGCATGCATTGTTTTAGTCCGGTGCAACATCGGCAGCGCCGCCGCTAGTTAGCTTAGCGTAGTGAATGGAATCCTATGTTGCCAGTTACCATGTTGTGAGTAAAAGTGAGCCAACAAAAGACAAAAAAAATAAACCTAATTACTTGCACTGAGACAAAAAATGTGTTGGCCCACCTATCTGCAGCCAGGATAGACCATGATAAACCCTAATAAACCCTATTTCAACAAACAATCCAGGGTGTCACTGCACCCTAACGGCGGTTTTACAGTTTAACATCTGCTCTGCAATGGTTTTGCGTCATTGAGAGCAACCGCGCTCAGCGTGTGGTGGTACCTCTTAAGGCTCCATTCTCCTTCTCCTCCATTTGCTGCATCTGCTCCCACTGAACACTGAACAGAGAAAAGAGAAGACATAAGGATGAAACGAAACCGAGGCATCAGTCATCACGCTTAATCAGGTTGTTCGCCAGAAGGCAGCAAACAAGCACAATGAGTCGTTAAATCAACAGTGACAAGGTTCAGAAAATTTATGCAAAGGACACAAACCTGGAGACTTCTCGCAGGTAAACAGTCTGCATGGCTTTTTTCAAATGAGGCTCAATGTTTCTCCACAGCTTGTGTGTGTCAGTCTCTTTCACTGAAGACATAAACAGTTGAAACAGAATTGTTGAAAAAGCCACAGTGACAGTCAAGTTTGCTTCTAAAGTGGAGGAGTGTAATTTGAAAGGCAAATAAAAACGATGGATCAAATGACTTTGTGTAATGTGAAAGGTGTAGTCAAAGGTTTTGTGATAAACCCATAGAGAATAATCTTTAGTGTGGAGCTTTTTAGCCACTTTAACTCATGGTTTTGGTT
The DNA here is from genome assembly GCF_010015445.1 of Perca fluviatilis. Lineage (NCBI taxonomy): Eukaryota > Metazoa > Chordata > Actinopteri > Perciformes > Percidae > Perca > Perca fluviatilis. Next base: position 9,124,128 of record NC_053134.1, read on the forward strand.
TTACAGCCCATAAAACGCGAGGAAAAGCAAAAGCAAAAAAAAGCTCTGATAAATCGACGACGCCTACCAGTACGCTACCTGTTCAGCACCAAATGGCACACAGACAAAGTCAGCGCCTAGCCGAGGAAAGTCAAACAAATAGAAGCTAAAGATCCATATAATTTTGTCACACTACACCAAGAGGAGACCAAATCAGAGCTACAAGAATAGCGAGGTTTCTTTCTTGTCTTGAGCTTCATTTATACTTCGGCATTTAAGGGTTATGCTGTACCTACACTGTATACTAGTGTGCTCCTTCTAAAACGTATAACTACAGCAGCTACTGAGATACCACGTGGGGAACGCAAGAACTGTGATTGGTTAGATGATTTTGCTTTGTGTAGGGTCGATGTGTAAATAGGCAGCAAATGTTTATGTTATATGGTGATAATATGTTAATGTTGTGTTTACAGCTAGTTCCGATTCCCCCAATTTGCAAAAAAAAAAAAATCAATGAATGCAGCTTTAAAGAAATAAATATTAAAAAGTTCAAATAAATTAAGGGCATTTCAACTAGATAGAAAGATCCCTCTTCAAATGAACACAAAGAAAAGGGTCAAATAAGGCATCTTTAAATATCAGCTGTCCGATGAATGAATACACCTTTTTATGCTTTACCTTTCCCTTCTTCTAACGGCTCACAGAACTTTGAAAAGTTGAGGGCAGCCTAGTTGAAAAGAGGAAAAAACAGAAATCAGTGAAACAAGACTGAAAGACAATCCAAACTGTGTGTGTGTGTATGTGTGCGTGTGTGTGTGTGTGTGTGTGTGTGTGTGTGTGTGTGTGTGTGTGTGTGTGTGTGTGTGTGTGTGTGTGTGTGTGTGTGTGTGTGTGTGTATGTTTATTTGTTTGTCTGACCAGGTGGCGCAGCTCTCTGAGGTCCCGGCAGACCGAGTAAAAGACTCCCAGCAGGATGTTGATGTAGGACGAGTAAAACTCATCCGAATATGAAGGAGGTCTGTCCTGGGACAAAATCTTTTGAAGCTCACCTTTAAAAACATGAACGGACACACACACACACAGAAAAACACTTAGAAGTCACTTATACTCACACAAAAAAAACATTGATACCATAAAAAGAAATCTCTCTCCAAATGTCTCTTCTCACATATCAACTACAATGATTCACTCCCTCTTAAGTGCTGAATTTATACAGTGGTGTTTTCTCGCTGCCTCAAGTGTGAACAAAATCACAGGTACAAATCTAACATCTCACACCGCATCCGCCAAGTGTATGCAGTGTGGTGGGAGTTTATTCATGACACTGGCGTGTGTGTGTGTGTGTGTGTGTGTGTGTGTGTGTGTGTGTGTGTGTGTGTGTGTGTACCTTTACTGTAGTCGGGGAAATGGAGCAGAAGGGGCTCGAAACAGCCTGTGTTTGGTCTGAACTTGTCCCAGACGATTTCACTGAGCAGGATGATGGTAACGTTGTCCTCAACCTGAAAAGGACACATAAGTACAAATATGTCATATAATAGTGGTTTTGTACAAGTGGACTGATTGAGTGAACGTACGCCTCCATGGCTACAGACTTTGCTATTTTTTTTCAATCTGTTTTATATATTTACATTTAACGTTCTGTGTATTTGACACAGAAAATTTATTTGCAACATATTTGATAGTCAACTAATCATATACTGTAAGTAATTTATTAAGCAAAAGCGGCAAACGTTCCCTCGTTCCAGTTGTTCAAAGGTAAGGATTTTGTGCTTTTCTCTACATTTACATATATGACAATTGGAGAAATTAAACAATAATAAACAGATTGAAAATCTGTGTTGCCCGTTGTTAGAAAAATTATGATTTGCATTCTACGGTCTTCATTAATATTAAAACTGTTCGGAGCGCCTTTCCATGGGCCGCTCCCTCACTCTGACATCTCTCCATTAGTGCATGCATAGGTTCTGAGCATGTGTGTGTAATTCAGACATGTGTATAATAACAACAGAGTGAAAACATTGGAATTTCCCCTTGTGGGATTAATAAAGTATAAATTATAATTATAATTATTATTATAAGAATATCATATTATACTGGTTGCTCAAAACAAGATAGCATGGAGTCACTGGCTATCTTGTCTGGGGCCCGAGGACAGAACATGCGTCTCTCTGACCAGATAAAGGGGACGCCATCGAGTCTTACCAGAGAGAGGAGACGACATCTAAACTGACAAGATAGACAATTGACGACATCAAACTCTGTATTATGATTGTATTTCACACATAAATAAGCTACTGTTTGAGGCTTACATTAGTCATTTCTGTACTCATGCTGTGAGTGCTGTAAACTGACTCTACTTGCAAGTAAACAAACTTTATTATAACTTCAGTGGTTCCGTCTATCCTTTGTTAATGTAAATTATTCTAACACCCGTTCACAAACTTGTCCTTTTTCATGAATATTTATCACCAACATCAATTCCAAGTATTCCTTTTGGCTTGGTTGCATTTGCATGAACTGGGGTACACGCTCCATATTCATGCGGCATCTTGAAATACGTTAGCCGGTAAGGGACATACAGGACATACTGCTCCGCCTTTCGCGTTTTTCGCTGTCACGTGATAAACTCACAGGCGCTGCTAATGCTGCTAATGGGTATCGTAGCTTCCCGGCCCCGGCAAGTTTGAAGAAGGAAACATGGAGGACCACACGTATTCAAAATCCAAATTTCAGGAACAGGAGTCTAGTTCTTCGCCCAGAAAAAGAAAAATGATATTGAAAACAGCAAGAGACCGGCTTTTTGAAGCGTGAAGGCTACCGTAGCTGTAATACGTACTTTGAACTGCGTGGTGCGAGAGAGTTGATTGCGTTATATGATCTCAACACTGCATGCGAGAAATTACTACACATTGGACCTTTAATGTCCTTTGAGTTAAGAAATGTAGTGATCATTTCAAAGTAAAATGATTTGAATAAGTATACACAGAATAAAAATTAAAATAGAGAAAAGCATAAAATCTCTTTACACCGGAAAAGCTGGAACCAGGCATTTTTGCTTAAACGATTAATTGGCAATCAACATACTGATAAACTTTCTGTGGATCGACTTACCAAATATTTGTTTCACATTGTGACGATCCACATTAAATACAATTCCTTTACAAAGTCATACAATTCAGCATTTCTGCCATCAGTTACATTCAGTTGACAGTTTTTAGTCTTAAATAAAAACGATCCCAATGAATTCAGCTCAGTGAGGTAACAGATCTTAAACTTAGGAAAAAGAGAGCATTAGTGTCAGATTGATACTAGATATTGGCAAAAATTGAGGTACCCTGAAAAATTATTATCAAGAGACACACAACAACACATCCTGCTCCAAAAGATCTGAAGTTTGGCAGGCTACACCAATTCGGAAAAAGATAACTGTGCAGCTCTTTTCCTAATACATATTACATAATATGTAGCATGTAACATATACATAATATGTACATATACATATTACATATTAATAACATATGTTAATATGTGCATCAGCATGATTTGTGCAGACAGAGAGAGATCACACTCTAACCTCTACGTGTGCCTTTCTGCCACTATAATAAATAAAACACCCTCTCTAACCAAGGCAGTAAATCTGTCATGTTAACCTTTTTTTTACAGAGGTCATCATAATAATACACATTAGACACACAACAACTCTTCATCATCCTGTCATCTTTCACATACATGTACAGATTCCTGCGTGCACTGAAGCGACACTACATTGACAAGACAAAATTCCTCTATACACTCACAATCCACCAGAAAACTATTTGCTTAAACAGGAATAAAACACAAATAATCACATAAGTCTTTGTCCTCTTGATGTCTTTAATTAAAATGCTGGTTGCCATCCTTCCTTCCTAACAGCATTATCAAAGAGCTCCACACACTCAGCTCAAGGTCATTCATTACAAAAGAAGCTCTTCCAGTCCCTCTTCATCATCCACACACTGCAACAACAATAAAATGGCTCACTTAATAAATAACACAAAGAGCTTGCTGCACTTTCTCACCAATTCCTGAAGGCGCAGTAGAGCAGGGAGGAGATTGGCATCGGTGTCTCTCAGAAGCTCGGCTTTTTCCATTACCTGAAAAATATAAGTGCACATCTGAGCTTATTAGCATCTATATTTATTAAACTAAAGGTAGCGAATGGCTGTTCTATCACAGCACATTGCTGTTTTATATGCTTGGAGTTCACTTTCAAATATTATCTAATGATGAAGCCAAAATACTAGATTAAACCTCCTGTGCTGGCTGGAAATCACTATTATTCTCTCCAGGCTAATGCATCTATTTGCATATGTTTTCACTGCAAATCATATTATCATACAAACATTTAAGTGATCCATCCAAATAATAAATAATGCGCCTTGGGGGAGTGATTTTGTGATTTGGGGCGTAAAGTGCACGGTACTCACAATGTATCGCGTCTGCTTGGCAGGAGACTGGGAGCACTGCTGTCTGTAGATGCGTACAAAGTCAGACAGGGAGGCACTGCGGGGGAGCAGCGAGGCAGCGTCGCAGCCAAAGAAGGACAGCAGAACTTGTTCAAACAGCAACGCAACAGAAACACATTCGACACAGCTGACTGTGGCGTGAGGCAGCTGCAAAGAGGAGGAATGATAAAAGACAATCAGTTTGGTAATTGGGTTAAATAAACATTGTCACATTGTATTGATTCTCTCCTTCAATCTGTGACAATGACAATAAAGTATTCGAATTGTCGCAGCTCTCCTCTGCTTTAACTTGGTGTAACTGATTAGTCACTTAATCGATCCTTTGATTGAAAAACAAATTAATTGGCAACTATTTTGTATAATTAATCAATCATTTCAGCCATTTTTCAAACAGAAAACACCAAGCAAGCAGTTTGAAGCCGTTACTCTGGGGTCTGGGAAATTGCTAGGAGCTTCTTTTACTATTTTTTGACATTTTATCCATATTCTGTCCATAAATTTTGAATCAAAAAGGGAAATATAAGCCGTACGCACACATTTAAAGAACGCACACAAAGCTTTGTGTGCACTGAGAAGGAGATTTTTCCGAAATGAAATAGAATTTATTAAAAGGAACTGAAATTGTTGGTACTTTAAATAAAATGTTATATTTCCAAAGACTAAGCACTCCTTCAGCAGTCTGAAGGAGGCTTTGCATGATTTAAGTTCCAGTATCTGTTTAAGGTTTATATGAGCTTAAAGTAGTCAGTGAGTCAAACTCTTTCATGTTAAGCAGACAGTGAAACAAACCTGATTAAAGGTTTGTCCTGTAACAAACCTGTGCTGTCTGTCTGCAGTGAAGAGAGGGGAGACAAGAAATTATTTCTCATTTTTATAACAAATTTGGACCCGCACAAACATCATTCAGCCCCGGATGTTCTTGAATTGATAGTCTTGCATAGTCTCCACAGTTCTGTGGAGTTAAGGTCTGGCTACACCACAGATACATTCTGGGATAGGAGAAAAATAAAATGCTCTGGGTTGTTCCAATCCCAATTGTCTTGGGCGGCGGCAAGTTTCGGATGCAGCAACGGTGTCTCTGCAAAATAGACTCCGGAAATGGAACTTGTTTTGGTGGAACATTTGCACCCCTCAAAACAAAACGCCACATACAAAATTAAATGAAGGTAACTGTTCACATAATACAGTTATGTGAGCCATTTATATTAGCTGGATACTTGGTTAAATGTAATTTGCTCTTACCAGTGTATCGCAGCGTGTACTTCGTCCATAGCAATCTCGCCAATTGGTCCCTAAACACCCAATTTAGATAGTAAATGCCGTAAACACATCCCTTGTAAATCTTACAAACAATCTTACAAACTAAGCAGGCCTGCCTTATTGCACAATCCAAATTTTCTTCAAAACTATCCATTTTCAGCATGTGGCTTGCTAGCTCGAAGTTTGTTGTCGTTTGCCATAGTGAAGGGTTTTTTGAGAACGGCGCACACACAGAGAGCGGACATCCGGCAAGTGGCTTAGCTGTATCCTTAAAATGTACCTCTGTTGATCCAAACTAGTGAACGGACAACAAATGTCTCTCACCTCAAGTTCCTTCAGTAAAACATGCATGACATGACTCTTCCCTGAAGCCCGATGACCATAGATGAAGATTGAGGGGTAGCTGTAATGGTGTGGCTGTAAGAACAAAATTCAGTACATTTTCACTCAATACAGGTGACACTACATTACGATCACTAATAATAATAGCATGTTTGATGATAATAAACAAACACACACACCCAGTTCATTCTCATACAAAGAACATTAAAAATGAATCAAAATAGTTCTTTGTCCACCAAGACCCTAATCCAAAATGGACAGACATTACTGATTGAAAGTTTGTTGCAACAGGATTTACTGTGTATCTGTTGATTTACAATCCTAATCACTTTGTTTAATGTGTGTTTTTCATCTTTTGTTAATATGCTTGAGTACAATTAAAAGAGAGAAAAATTGATATAATCATGATAAATATGCATAATATGATATGCAACTGCTCTAAATTCCTTTAACATCTTACAACTCACATTTTTAGACGGAATCCTTGCTTTTATTTCCACTTCAGTGGTTTAGCTCCTATTTGGCGAATAGGAGCTTTTCTGTTATGATTGGTGACTGTTCCTCGTAAACCACTCCTCTCTCTTGTGGGGTACCCCAGGGTTCAATTCTTGGCCCAATCCTGTTTTCTTTATATATATTGCCGTTAGGGGCTATAATAGGAAAGCACAACTTATCTTTTCACTGTTATGCAGATGATTTGCAAATTTATTTGCCTATCAAACTAAATGACCGTGTCGCATTAGACTCCCTGCTTAGTTGTATCAATGACATTAAGTTGTGGCTGTCACAAAACTTTCTAAACTTGAACGAAGATAAAACGGAGTGTATCATCTTCAGTACTTCAGGCACGACAAACGGTCCATCCTTGAGTTTTGGAGCACTGGCTTCATATTTTAAGCCAGCTGTCAGAAATTTGGGGGTTACTTTTGAATGCAACATGAAGTTTGACAAACAAATCAGCAATGTTGTTAGAATGAGCTTTTTCCAGCTCCGTCTCCTGGCTAAAGTTAAGCCATTCCTTAACAGGCATGATCTAGAAAAAGCCATCCATGCTTTTATTAGTTCAAGGTTGGATTACTGTAATGCTCTCTATGTTGGTTTGAATCAGACCTCCATCTCACGTCTTCAACTTGTGCAAAATGCTGCTGCTCGCTTTTTAACAAATACATCTAGACGTGCACACATCACTCCCGGTTCTTTTCACCCTACATTGGCTCCCGTGCGTTTTAGAATAGATTTTAAGATTTTATTTTTTGTTTTAAGGCCCTTAATGGCCTAGCCCCGAGTACCTATCTGAGATTTTAACCCCTGCGGAGCACAGCCGGTCTTTGCTGTCTTCTAACCAACTGGTTTTAGAAGTCCCAAGGTCAAGGTACAAACAATGGGGTGATCAGGCTTTTGCGCGGTTGCTGCCCCGAGACTCTGGAACAAGTTACCCCCTGATATTCGCACAATTACAGATGTTGCTCTTTTTAGGTCTAAACTCAAAACCTACCTGTTTAGAATGGCTTTATAATGCAGGTAATGGGGTGACAATTTCCTCTTTCTGTTTCTATGTAACCTTTTTATGATTTTACTGTTTTCTACATTTCATTCTTCTTATTGCAAGATATGTTGTCTATTCTTAGCTCCAGATGTGAAGCACTTTGGATACCTGCTGGTTGTTTTAAAGCGCTATACAAATAAATTTTGATTGATTGATTGATTGATTTTATTTAATATGTTTATGCTTTAAATTTTATTTATTTATTCTACCCTGTTTTATTGTACTTACATGTTTGTTATTGTTGTTTGGAAATGTTTTATACAATATGATAAATAGCACTTTGAGCATGAGTATGAAAGGCGCTATACAAAAAATGTTTATTTATTATTATTATTATTTTAACACCATTATTAAAACGAGAATTGCTGTCCTCCAAATGTAGTAAACAAAACGTTTTCAGAATATTGGTTTTTGTTAAGTTGACTAAGTATGTTGTACTTGAACACTTGGGAATCCTAGGCGGTCCCTGATAACAGCCTACATGCACATACCTGCCCCATGAGCGACAGCAGCATCCCCGTCTGGACCTCTCTGCAGGGCAGCTGCTCTGCGACCCTCTGCAGCCTCTCCTCCTCATAACCTGGGTGCTGTAACAGCGCTGCCATCCTGATTTCCGTACTGCCAACCACAACAACGTGTATATTAGCTACACCGTGAGGGATCAAGCGGCTACAAACAACCAGGTTAGCTTGACGTTCAGTAAGAACGTACACTCACGAGACTCACTCCGGTATTCAGTCAAAAAGCGAACACATCGAGGACTATTGTAGGTAATTGTTTACTGTGAACATGACACGGTACTGTGGAAAACACCTACGCCTGAAAATAAAATGTGTAACCAACTCAAATACGGTGAAAAGCTAAGTTAAAAGTTGAAAACACACACAAACAGTCGAGGACACTCAGTTTCGCGCGCGCCCTCAGATTACGTCAAATTACGGACTTCGGTTACCAGCCAATCACAAATTACACATAGAATCATGGGTAATGTAGTTTTGGCGCTAAAACTCTTATTTGTTAAAATCAGAATCTGCTTTAATTAATGCTTAATGGCTTAAAGGAATTTGACTCCGGATTTTTGTTGCTCTCAAAGAACATACACAGAATTAGGCATAGACACGGCTAAAAACAAGGACAACAAAACATATACATAAACATAAACTTACAGTTATAAGTATGTAGGTCTATATAAAAAGTGTATATAGCCTACATATTAGGCTACATGTACATGAATATACACATACGTACATGCATACACACATGTAGACTAACATCTGAGGATTGTAAACAGTAATAGTGCAATGCAAAAGTGCAAATGTGCTGGCATAAATAAAGAATTAAATAACAGTTAAAGGCTATATATGTGAGGTAGATGGATATGACATATACAGTTTATGTTTGACAGATATTTATGTGTTTAAATGTCGTGTTTAACACTATAAAATAGCCTTAGCCTACTTGAAAGGTAGATGCTTGATGTTTCGGGGTGATTGCACAGTGATTGATCCTGACACTGGTTCATAATAGTGACAACCTGTGGATTGATATATGAATAGAATATCAGATGCTTTAATATGCTTTTTATATATATTCATGTAAGCTATATTAAGATATCTTATAATTCCATCACAACTCGGCAGCTATCTGCTGAGGTGATGTGACGCGATCCAAAGCTCCAGAACAGCCCAAAAGAGATGCTGAATTGACCCTGTTGTGAGATAATTCTTATTTGTTAAATTAAGTTCGTTTGACAATGCAACTAACCATTATTACTACATAAAAGGAAAACTGGAAAATATATTATTGAATACAGGTCTCACATGAAAAAATATATTACATTTTTGCAGTGTAGCCTAAAACAGCAAAAATGTAGTAAAAATCTGGAAAAATTATTATAGTTTCACCAATAATGATCTTATTGGAAGCAAACACCTTAAGGTCAATTTATATAGCACTACATACATTGTTAGTGTAGGTTTTTATTATTATTATTATTATTATTATTATTATTATCATCATCATCATCATCATCATCATCATCATCATCATCATTATTATTATTATTATTATTATTATTATTATTATTAGGCTATTGTTAATAGTGTGGTTGAATAGGTGCATTTGTGTGCCTTAATTCTTGTTGCATTTGTCCTACCGCGCTCATATAATTAGGGTGCTGTGATGCAGCTGTTTGAGTGGGATTGTGTGAGAATTACATTAAGGACTATTTGTTGTTTTTTATTATGCCATTGTGTCTGTTTAAGATTTCGCGCGTGCTACTGGGATAATACGTCAGACTGGGATTAAGGGATGTGGGTTGGCCCTATGATGTCGAAGGCTATCCTCCTACTCTAATTCAATAGGATCTCAGCTGCGGTTGTTGGTTCGTCTGCGTCGAGCACGGACGGACCATTTCAGCGAGCTCTCACACACAGAATCACAGAGCTGAACCTGTTTTGTCGGAATAGCAGCTCTCTGACTGTGGACACAACTCAGGTAGCGACATTTTTAAATAAACATGAGGATAAATCACCGGGCTTCTGAATGGAGGATTGATTCCTGAAGCTTGTTTTTCCGGAGCGCACGTTTCGTTGTTGCGAGAGTGATGAATGACAATCAGAGGAAAACACCAGAAGATAACCAAAGCCGACCTCGCCATGGATACGAGATTGCAGTGATGCTGTGGGAACAGCTGTGACTCAATTAAGTCAGAAAAGATAAAATCCGAAAACAGCGACAAGTTCGTCAGAACACTGGGATTCTGCCTTTTACGGATCAGATGCGGCAGATGTTAGTTTGCTGAGAGCGTGTTCATTGATCCTAAGTACCGAGCAGACCTCCCTTCACACAGAGCGGAGGATGATCCCCGGGGCCCCCAGCACGACCACCACCATGCTCCCCGCCGCCGAGGCTGCCAAAATTTACCAGACCAACTACGTGCGCAACTCCCGCGCCATCGGCACCCTATGGGCCATCTTCACCATCCTCTTCGCCATCGTCAACGTGGTGTGCTTCATCCAGCCGTACTGGATCGGAGACGGAATGGACACCCCGCAGGCGGGCTACTTTGGTCTGTTCCACTACTGCATCGGGAACGGGCTGTCCCGGGACTTGACCTGTCAGGGCAGCTTCACCGAGTTCAGCACCATCCCCTCCGGTGCGTTCAAGGCCGCGTCCTTCTTCATCGGCATGTCCATGGTGCTGGTCCTCACCTGCATCGGCTGCTTCGCTCTCTTCTTCTTCTGCAGCACTGGCACCGTGTATAAGATCTGCGGCTGGATGCAGCTCGCTGCAGGTAGGAGACTCTGCTCTGACTACAGGTTGGAGTTCATAAAACACTTCACTGAGTCAGAGCTCCAATGAGATTACACGGAGATCAAATTAGTATAATAAATCAACCAATTCACTAGAAATTGTCAAAATTCAGAGGGTTACCCCCATCTCCTCCACCTCATAACGTTTGGTATAACCAGGTGTTCTTTTGCTTCTTCAGGTCATAAACTCCAATAGATACTCATTTGAAAAGTGTTGAGGTTGGAACTCAAATGAGTAATTCCACAATCATATAATTTACTGGGAATTGGCCAATCACAGGTTTTACCCTCATCTCCATGTACACACTGCACAAAGCACTGCACTTACCTAAAATACATGTTTTGCCTGCTTTTTTGGGTGGAACACTCCAATAGTTTGGTCACTGAGCCCCATTTTAATAATAATAATAATTTCTGTAGTTACTAAAGCCCTGAAGTGAAGGTGTAGTGATAACCAATGTTGTAGCCTGGTTGACTCTCTGAGAGTGGGTCTGGGCAAGATTCATTCACAGCCCATTTCCAAAAGGGCGTCACCAACGAACACTGCTCAAATGCCTCTGGGCGCAATTAGATAGTCCTTTAACCAATCAGACCAACGATCCGGGTGACGTAGCATCAACGGGTTGCTGCGCTTCGGTGGCCATCATGTTGAATGTAAACAAAAAGCTGCTTGCCGTCACTGCACTATCGTCATCGTGTAAAGCCTGCCTCAACGGTTGTGATTGGGGCCTTGATTTGGAAAAATTGGAAATGGGCTTGAATGGGCTCTTGTCCAGACTGACTTGCAGAGCAAATCTCAAATTTGCCGGAAGTTCGTCAGGGTTTTCCCAGGCTAGTAGCCTTGGGGGAATTTAACACCTCAGATTGAAACAGTAAAAAACACACTGATGCCCAACGAGTTAAACAGTGAAATATTCAAGCTTTCTTTTTTTTTTTTTTAACAATTGTATCTTTTGTTGGGGGTGATTTAATGATACCTGCAGGTCAGAAGTGGACTTTGAGGTAACATACACATGTAGAGATTCATCAGAACCAGACAGTGATAGGCTATTTATTTGAATCTCCTTCCAGGTGGGGATCATCAGTATAAACAAAAATACACAAAAAAACATAATTTTCAGTTTTTCACCCCACATTTCTCTGACATTCATTAAATCCTTTTAATGCAACATATTCCAAAGTACATCTAGGTCTTTGTCTTTCGTGGTAAACTGTAGTAAACTCAAGTCTGCCAGTTTAAAAGCTCAATTACACTCTTAACACGTAAGTCCTCAATTCATTTTTGGGGTTTACATTGTACGTGCCTTTCAACTAGGAGCATAAATTGAAAATATAAATGATTCTTTTTCTTTTAATAAGAACAGAAAAGGTCTCTCTAACATCTTCAAACCCTTCTTGCACATTCTATAAAAAAGAAAAACACAAAAGGAAATGAGAAGAGAAAAGAAAATCAAAGGAGAAGGGACATGTAATGTGTGACTGACTGAACTGCCTTTAATTAGTTTTAGTCTAATTTCCAGCATCCTCTCTGAAGCAGACAGAGAAGATCATGATTTCCTTCCAAAATAATTTTTTCAAATAATTGAGGGTGCAGCTCAGCTTTATATCTCAGCTATTTCAGTACACAAGGGGAAATGACAGAAAATGTCAGCAGTAACATTGTTTTCCCACAATGTCACAAAGACATTTTTGATGAGCAACCAAACAGAAGAATTTTACATTTTGTTTTTTTGTATTTGGATGTATGTGTTGATTTGGATCTTATTATGTTCCAGGCTTCTCTCACACAAGTTCATATTTAAATCACAATAAGAGCATATATACTATAGCACACACATATACACACAAACTCAGTTATACATAATCATCACATACACAGTTCATATAGACATACCTATTGCACACGTGACGACAATAATACTCTACAATCCATCAATTATAATATTCACAACACATTTCATTTAGGTAATATGTTTATCTCGGACTATAAAAGTTTGTTTTGAATGCGTATTAGCTTTTTAAACTATTGAATTTTTCCAAATAGTGCAATTGAATGTTGTTGAATATTCACACAGTGGAGTTGCTCCAATTTCAAACCCACGCAGATCATTCTCACTGCCATGTTTAATGCAATCTGTCCATATCTCTCTGAGCTGTGCTGCACAGCAATAACTGATATGACTATAAATTAGACTATGAGATACAACTTGAAGAATATATGTAGATTAGAAGCTTGCAATTTGTCAGATTCATCAGTTTTCTCCTCCTTCTTATTGTGCATATTGTCAGACTTTTATTGTTCGTATTTAACACCATTGTCCCCACTCATTTAATAATCACTTTTTAGAATTGCAATACTCAACAGTGTTGGAGATGACATTGTCAGACTCACGGTGGACAGTTTAAAAGAAGTATAAAAAATGATGCAGCAGAACTTATGTGGTCATCAGTTGGCCTGTCATTCAAATTACCTTGACTTAACATTTACTGGTGAGAGTGGTGGATTTTTTAACATGCTGTTAAAAAGAAGCATTGTTAAAGAGCCACAACAGATGAAATGTGTACATGAAGGAGCTGTAATTTAAGCCAAAAACAGGAGATGTGATGTTATTGCTATGATAAAATGAGTGCCATCACACCAATTTGCACCCATATGACAAATAATGACTTTAGGGCATAATTTAAGGTTCCAAATTCTCCCATAAATCTAATTTGTGTGTATACATAATCGTCCAGCATCATACTGTGCATCTTCATGGATGCCTGCTTGTAAAACACAGCTTGTTCTCAAATGGAAATGAAACGTCATAACCAATTATAATCACATTCATGGAGAGTGTGCCTCTGTCTGTCTGCAATCTAATTCCTCGTTGCACAAGCCATTGATTAGATATAGAGGATGGTAAAGCCATTGGCCAGCTGTGTCGCTAAAGTATCCAGAGTGTCTACTCAGCAGCTGCGAATTGGAGCGAAAGTACAACAATGAGCTCCTATCATCAGAGTCCTAATGAGTGGCACATCCTGGCAGTTTGCAGTCTTTTTTTGTCACAGATGAAAGCTTCTTCTTAATCCACCGATTCCCATGTTGGCTTTCTCCAGTTTGTTCCCACCATGTCAGGGGAGCAGATGTGACAGTTTGCAACATATTCAGGTGAAGAATTAAATCATCTCTGGTGTTTTTTGTAAATGTGGTTAGCAGTTCTGGAGAGTAACTAAGTACATTTACTGAAGTACTGTACTTTTAGTTACATGTGCTTTTCATTTTATGACTTTATACTTCTACTCTACTACATTTCAGACACAAATATTGTACTTTTTACTAGGGCTGCACAATTTAGTGCAATATCCAAATCGTAAGGGGGCGCAATATTTGTTAATGGCAAAATATGTGTCAAACCATTCTGAATTAAGTATTGTGGTGCTGCAGAGATGTCCTGGCCTACAAATCGTATCCTACAGATTAAAGAAAAAAATCTTTGTTTGGTACAGCTCCTTGCAAAAATCACACTATAATCATTTTAATTTCTTTCAATGTTAATAATTTTCAATGAAAATGAGAATAATGATACAAAAACGATCATTCCCTCCAATATCGTTAATCATATCGCAATCGCAATCAAAATAATCGCAATTAGATGTTTTCCTCATATTGTGCAGCCCTACTTTTTACTCATAATCAGTAGACGATTTGAGGGGGGGATGCCTTCCACCTTGTTAGCAAAATGACCAAAATGCATGCCCCATGTTAACCTGCCATTCCCCCTCTCCATCTCCTAGTAGCAGATAGAGTGCAGGGGCAGAGGGGTTGTTTAGTTGAATATGTTAGTCTAGTCTGCCGGACTCATTGATCCTTTATCTGACTGAAGTTCAAGCGCAAGTTAGAATCTATGGCCCCATGGCTCTGAAATATCAGTAGCCTGTGTATTGGTAAATCCATGGCACTGTCCGTGGTGCTGAAGTAGCAGACACATTTGTAATTGCAACTTTTTCTCTGATTCCCGCCCTTCTGTCAGTTTCATCTTGGATCTATAATATTCTTTAAACTATCTAATTTTGTAAAAAATACAAATACAGAACCAAAAGAGTCGTTCATGGGGTGGTTTGTTAGTCACAGGTGAACAAAACAAACCGGTTTCCCCCTGTTGAAAATTAACAATTTGCATTCTGACTGCATCTATTTAACAGCTGTAGTTAATGGTTACATTTCAGGAATTTCATTTTCATTGATAACCATCTTTTGATTATTTTCTTAAGTAAACTGCTGAATCATTTGGTCCATAAAATGTCAGAAAACAATAAAAATGTCCATCACAATTTCCATAAGCCCAAGATGACACTTCCAAATTTGATTTATTGTCTGACCAACAGTCCAGAACACAAAAATATTTAGCTTAATATCAGTATTAACAATCTAATGATGTCATATATAATAGGCTAATGTATCAGACACAGGGGCCATTTTTCTGACAAAACAAGTACTTTTACTTTTGAAACGTTCATTTTGCCACTAATATTTGCACTTTTACCGCAAATAAACATCTTTTTTGATCATCAGTTTTTTTTTTTTCCCCCTTTTTTTTTTTTTTTTTTTATATCATCTCTCATTTCCGCTGAGGCCACTGTGAAATCTGCCATTTAAAGGTTTTCTAGGCAACGTAAGTAGCCAATATCGAGGTGCTTTCTCTCTCTAAGCAGTCTGAAATCCTGATGTGATTGTAAAAAAAAATCCTCCCTGTCAGATGTCCTTTCAGGTGGTACGAGGCTGCTGTGATGTGCTATCAAAGGCAGCCCTCCTCTCCAGTGATGGGATGCCCTGAATGTTTGATGAGCTCTGCCTTCTAGTAGATGAAGAGATTTTTTTAGAACTATAGCTAAGAATAATGATGATCACTGTAATGATGTAGCCGTTTCGTTGCTTCTTTGCAGATGTGGTAAAAAACTGTCTGGTTTGATGGTCTGTTTTATAATTTGCACAAATCTTTTGCAAAACTTTGCACAGCAGTTGGCAGGCGTACATCAGACAGAGCTGGCATCTGGCCCAAACAGAGAGACAACTTTTGTGTCTTTCTATTTTGTTCTCATCTTCACTTTTCTGCATGATAACCACCAGTTCTCCACCTGCTGAATGTCCTGACCGTTCATGAAGGTAGATGGCCACTATGGCTCTTATAAGAAGTCCACCCATTGCTACTACCTTTATTTTGGAACTCCTAGTTGTTGGCTGCACACCATTCCAGCAGGGATGAAAGGTATTTTTGTAAGCTGCTTCATGAATGTTTAAAATCCAACCTGATGATATAGAATCATCTACAAACTTAAACAATTTAACATCGCATGAAAATGATGCGAATCATATGTTATGGCCTTCGCAGTCATCACAGTAGACCCTGCAGGAGATTTCTTCATCAAAAAAACAAATGTGCGAATAACTTTTGGAAAAACTGTTTCATCCCTCAGAGACTTCTGGAATCTATGCCAAGGAGCATTGAAACTGTTTTGGAAGATTGTGTTAGCACCACTACGACATTTCTTTTTCACTTTATAATTCCTTAGTTTTTTTATTTATTTATGTAAATTAAAGAGCTTATAAAAAAGCAATCTGGAGGATGCCAAATGGATTCTTCACAGCCTAATGACTTACTTTATATATATATATATATATATATATATATATATATATATATATATATATATATATGTATATATATATATATATATATATATATATATATATAAAGCCATAAATAAGTGATTTATTTGCCATTAACAAATCCATTAGTTACCATTTATAAACCCTTGAGCAAACTAGAAAGTGTTTGTTTTCTGTGGTTGTATACCCATAAAAATCCATAGAATCAGAGGTGTGTCCAATTCCTGGTAGTCTGACCAGCAGCTTTCTGTGCAATAAGTGGCTTTCCTCTCGGTGCTCTAAATGGTCTCGCATTCGGAGCCAAAACAAAAAAGTCCATTTTGGTTGCTGGAAGCTTATTGATCCAAACGTTGATTTCCAGAATATCAGGAAGAACTACTCCAGGGACAGCTGCATGTATCGTAGTTCAGTTGTGTCTTACCCTGTGATAGTGACAGAGAAGACAAAGGCTCTGTTTGCCTTATGTTTGATGCATGATAACACAGTTTGATAAAAGCGTCTGACTGACTGATATTATTATATATGCTCGGTGCATCATGCAGTATTCAATTTTACACCTCTTCAGAAAGATGTCAAGTGGAACCGGGACGTTCTGCTTATCACCGTCACATTGTGTGAGGGAAAGGAGAGAGAAAGGTACGCAGAGTGCACTGTCACAATGTGTCTGCAGAGGAGAAGGGAAGATAATTAAAACTGATACAGGGAATGTTTGAAAGCTGAAATATTCAGCTTGAAATAGTGCTTGTGTTATTTTTGTCCATGTTATTATCCAATAAGAAGTATATATATTATTCCTCGTCTAATCTGAAGTTGGAAATCCACACATGCTTTGCAAATTACATATTATATTTTACTATAGTTTTCCTTCCTGACAGGAGATCCTATTAAACCACCCTACCATAAACCTGTGTTCATGTGCACAAAATGCCACGACTTAATGAGCTAATTTGGCAAAAATGAATGAGATTATTTCGATAAAATGACTAAAACTGCCCAAATTTTCCTTTCATGAAAGGTAATTGGAATTAATGTTTTCACCTATGAAATGTAACACTTCAAAATGGCTATAATCAATATTTTTCAAACCATCAAATGGCAATGACCTGCATTTTTGACAGCCCACTACAAGGTCCGTTCAGTAGCCATTCTGGAGCTTTTGATCACGCCGCATGATCTTTCTCAGCAGATGGAGTTTGAACCTTTATTACATGTTTTTTATACGTATGTTATTTCTTACATTTAATATGTAAAATATCTGATATTGCCTATATCATGTAAAGTTAGCACTTATACAATGTCCAACCAACCACAAATCTTTCACATGTGAAATATTGTTTTATTCCAAAAAAAGATGCTGAACTCACTGATCTCGACCCCTGAATATAGATGCTATGAATTCTGTACTTGTCTCTTCAAAAATAGACAATAAATAAATAAGAGCAAGAGTGTGCTGGCAATAATTGGTTGCTGATCAAAGCTAATCTAAAAAAAAAAAGGCAGGGCATGTGAGCTCTGTGAACATTTGCAGTGTGGCTGAGATAGTCTGGATTTAAGGCAGAGAGCTAATGACATCAGCCCGGTCTTTATCCTCTCACACATAAAATGAAGGGCCGGAAGAGTCTGAGAGGCTTTACAGTGATGTAACTTGACCACACATGAGACTAAGACGCCAACATGAACACAAACACTGAGAAAAAATAAGCTATTAGTGGGAAAAACAAATTAAAAAAATCGGAGTGTTCACCTGAAGGTTTTTTAGATGGAACCCTCTGCGCTCTTTTCCTTTACTCCCTCTCTTAAGTGCTCAGCTGCTTCCCCGGGCTGCCCTTTAGGAAAACGTTTCTTTTTTTAACCTCAGAGAGGTCACAGTGGATGGATGGTGATTTTACACAGAATTAAAAAAAAAAACGCTATAGAAGCACAAAGAAAAAAGAGATGTTGATGAATGTAGAGGGAATTAGCCAAATTAAAAGCTAGCCAAGTCAGCTGAAACTCCCAGATCTTGTACTACAGACTAAGTCTGTTTGAGGATTAAAAAAGTCGATCACCTCGTTTAGCTGATGAGGATTTTAAAGGGACAGCGGCCAATCTGTCAGCCTCTTAAGTTGACACTTTCATAGCCTCAACGTACCTTTGACAACGAAACATTTAGAAAAGAAATGACTCTGAAAAAAATAATACAATCATGAAGCTACTTCATCATTGTGCTTTTTTGGTTGCTTGAGAATTAAGCATTTTAATCCATAAATTCTACTTCACTTCCTACCTAACTAACTTAACTTAAAGTGCTCATATTATGCTCATCATAACTGTATTTAGAGGTTAGAGCAGAGGTTTAGATGGTTTAATTTTCAAAAAACACCATGTTTTTGTTGTAGTACACATTGCTGCAGCTCCTCTTTTCACCCCGTGTGTTGAGCTCTCCGTTTTAGCTACCGAGTTAGGCATCTCACTTCTAACCCATATTTGTTGTGAGTCGCACCCCTATGAAGAATGAGCTTTAAATTTTAAGCCTAATTTGATTACATTTTAATTGGTTAAATAAATGTACAGCTGGTGGTTCAATCCCTGTCCTTTTCACATGTCAAAGTGTCCATGAGCAAGACACTGAACTCCATACTGCTCCCAATGTATGTGAAAAACCTTATACTTGGGGCAACCTCTAGCTCACCCAGCCCCATGTTGGCTGTAACCACATACTACTACAAAAATGTAGCTACAGAATAATCTGAGCAAATTGCATTTTTTTTTATAATATGATGTTTACCAGTTAAATGTGATGTTACATGTACATTACTACATTTTCTGAGTGTGTCAGCCCCTCCACAGATGGTTGTTCTGTGCTATGGGATAAGAAAATAAAATGCCACTTTCAACATAAAAATATACAGAGCTTTATGAAATCCAGTGCAAAAAAACAAAACAAAGCTTGAAATGTGTCCTTTAAAGTGTACCTCCCAGATGATCAGCAATCTACTTAATAGAGCTGTCACCCAGTGAGAAAAAATCTAAACACAGTGTCGGCGAGGCGATTTAAAGGAGTCCCAGAGGGTAAGGTGGGTTGTGTGGTCTATGGTGAAGAGGTGAGATCGAACATTGTGTCCAAGATGCTGCAATCACAACCGGACTTGAAAAATAATGACAAATGCACATAAAATACATGATAAATATATTGCTAACAGAATATTAAGTCTACAGCCATGCTACTTACTATGCTTTGAGTTAAAGGCTAACATCACCATGCTAACATGCTTAAAATGACAATGCTTACATGCTGGCCTTTAGCAGGTGTAATGTTTCCCATGTTAACCATCTTAGGTCAGCATGTGAGCAGCTAATTAGCATCAAATATAGCCTACAGTAAACTCAAACTTGTGAATTTGTAGCTTAAGCTACATAAACAGATGTTGACTTCCTGACGTCTACATATCTTAACACAATGTCAATGCTAATATGTTTAGCTGG
This sequence comes from Perca fluviatilis, assembly GCF_010015445.1. NCBI lineage: Eukaryota > Metazoa > Chordata > Actinopteri > Perciformes > Percidae > Perca > Perca fluviatilis. Next base: position 9,144,189 of record NC_053134.1, read on the forward strand.
TATAATGTTTACTACAGTATGTTTACCATCTTAGATTTTTGTGTTAGCATGCTAACATTTGCTACTACACACTACTACAACATTTGCTAATTAGCACTAAACACAAAGTACAGTTGAAGTTGATGGAAATTTCTTAAGGTTTGCTAACACGTTTTCACTCCCATCGTGTCAGGTGCCTTTGGTGTTTGTTATTGACGCAAAAAGTCTTCTTTGGCGTCATATTTAGACATGCTTGGTCGGGACTCTTAGCGGGCCACTTTTTGACACCCTGGGTCAGGACTTGCTTTTAACTGACACGCGGGACAAGAACGGGACATGAACCCCAGTCTCTTGGGAGAAAGTCCTGTGTTTTTTTACCCATCCACCACCCCAATCTCTTAGCGGTGCGTCCTGTACAGACACTAAAGGGTGATTTTTGCGTCAGTATCTGACGCTGAGAACCACTGACCAAGCGTCAGTATTTGGTCATAAACCAAAGTATAGGACACATTTTAACCTGATAAAGGCATTAGATGAAAAGTTACGATAAGTGATCTCCAAAATAGGATGTATCCTCTGGTTGCCTCGAATTTCTGAATAAACTTTCATGGCAATCCATCCAATAGTTGTTAAGATATTTCAATCTGGACCAAAGAGGTAGATCGAAATAGCCACCGTTAGATCGAGATTGTCATCCTTAGAGCCATGGCACTAAGATAACAATGAAATACGTGATAAATATACACAAAAACAGAAAAAACATTGCACCGATATTGTCAAGGTCACATTATTTTTGATTTACTGCAGTTTATTGACGAGTAATATGTCATGCTGAAGTGATGATGAGTTTGTCTTTTATTTGCTGAGGCGTGATGGACAGATAGGGCTGCAGGAGTGTTTGGAGCTCAGTCGAGGTAAAGCGAGAGTGGTCGTGTGTCTGATTGGGGAATCGCGAGGTATTTAGAGTCTTAAGTGTGACTGACAGTTTTGATTGCTGAGTAGTTAGGATGTGGAATGAGCAGAGAAATGGAGATTATGTGAGGTGAGGAGGAGAAGAAGAAGAAACTGTCAGGGCTGACAGATGAAAATGACTTCAGCGTCCTTCGTTCTTCAAAACACTCTGGGACTCTAATTTTACTCCACAAAATGGATACTTGTCTGTTGAGGTTAAACTGCAAAGAGATGAAGAACATTAATAGGGGTGTAAATTTACATGCACAAACAAAACCTAATATAATAACTCCAAGGTGTAGAGGAGGTCACGATATTGCTACTTTGTTTGTCTGTTAGCACCATATTTCAAAGATGCTTTTACAATTTTCAGCAAAAGATTAAAGCTGCACTAATCAACATTTTTATATTAACAATACATCAAATGAATATGTTTAATGTGAAAGATGTGGTTGGTAGAATAATCACCCGACTCTGCAGTTCCCCTCAGCTCTACGGAACATTTTAACGTCTTTCAGCTCACAGTTTGGTTTTAGGGCCTCCACGTTTACTGTTTTAGTTAACTCCCATGGCGAGCATCCCCTGTGGGCCCCACCGCCGCAGCCTAAACGCACTACCCACATTCAAATGAATGAAAGGAGTGGTGTTTTCCCCGCAACACCTGATTTGGTGTGAATGCAACCAAACAGTTTAAGAAGTTGAGAATATGTTATGTTTGTGGTTGTAATGCTGTCCCCAAGTGGCCAAAAAAAATCAATGATTGCAGTTGTAAACCATGAGAAGTAGACATTTTTTCCCTTCATTTATCATTCAAGCTTTACCAAAAATTGTAGCTTAAATATTTCAATGACCCTGAGAATAAAAGTTATTGATTTTTTTTTTTTTTTGACATGCCTAACAGTTGTTCTATAATTGGCTGCCAAATTCCTGTAATCTATTTGTCAGGATCTGGCTGTGATTGATTGCCTTTGTGCCACTCTTGTGATTTGTGCTTGTTGCTGTGTTCCATGTGTTCTGTGGTTACCTGTCTGTCAGTCTGTCTCCGCCCATCCCCTTATATGGTCTGCACTTCCTGTCTTGTTAGTTTCCCTCCAGTTCTGTTCTCACCTGTTGCTCGTTACTGTCTTGTCCAATCCTCTGTCTTTCTGTTCATTGGTCTGTGTATTTCTACACCCGTGTTCCTTTGTCTCTTGTTTGTCCTGTGCGAGTCCTGTTCGTTTGTAGTTGTGAGTTCGTAAGCTGTGAGTCATAATAAAGTGTTTGTTCTGCACTTCTGCTGAAGAGTCTTGCATTTGGGTCCACCTGCTGAAACCATGACACTATTGACATAAACTTTCATAACTCACACACACATTTGAGCAATGTTTAAATGCAAGTTGCTGCTACAGAAATTGAATAAATCTTAACAGTCCTATCCCAGCTGTCATGTGCAATTTGGCACAATTCATCCTTGTACGACGATCTAGGGAGTGTCTCTTTTAAAGAACATTAAAAACTTGCAAACACTTTCTATCATCAGAATAATGTAGCCTTTGTGCAAGTCTGTGCTCTCTGATTGCTTTCTATTTGTTTTGAATGTCTTGTCTAACACTTAATCGCACTTCGACAAGCATCAGAGACCTCACAGGCTCCATTACCTAAGAAGCTGGTTTAATCTTTATGTTGTTACGAGAATACCGAGGTAAATCCCTCAGGATGGCTGTTATTAAAAACTGTCAGTGTTGAAACTCTAATTACACCCTCAATTTGCTTGCATGAAGCAACACCAAAGTCTAAAGAGCGAGGTGTCTCAGAGGCAGCCTATAGCCTGATTTCTGCAGTGTTTGCCAGAAGTATGGCTTTATACATGTTTCATGAGATCTGCCTGGTTCTCTTATGTTTCGCTGAGGCCGGAGAAAGAAACTGCAGCTTTGGAAGTCTGTTGGCATTTTCTAGGGTTGTGTTGCACTTTAAATTGGTGGGATGGTGATGGGATAGTTTCCAGTTGCCAGACAGACAGAGCCAGTGGTGAAGCTGATGTGGAAATAATGAGGTCTTTCCAGGAGTCTCTGCAGGATGTGGATGTGCTGAAGTTATAGGGTTTAATAACACTCCTAATCAGGAGCTATGGAGCAGCAGGAGAGCTAACAGCACGAGATTTGGATGGAAATGAGAGTGCTGAATGGCTTGAGGAGAGGAGGAGGAGTGATTGGCAGCTCTGAGTTTGACATCACCTGTGTGTTGTTGAACAGTGTGTCTCTATGTATGAAAGGCAAGAGATATATTCAGTGATTGTGGTTCACACCGGCTGAGTAGCAGTATCACTGATGCGAGCAGCAGCTGTCTATGTTGTGTTATTTTTCTCTCTGCAAAAGAAAATGTTCCCAATCCGCTGTTGCATTATCCTATTGTATTATGTATCCTTGAGGGAGCGTCACTGAATAGCTTGCCCCGCTGCACGAGGGATCAGTGACAAATCCCCCAGCAGGGGAAAGTGATAATCTCAAGGAGCATAAACTCGTCCCAGAGGAGAACAACATACTCTGTTTTCCTGCTGCCTTTTTAAGTCTTATGGGAAGCTCCAGAATAACACTAACTAACTTATTCTTTAGAGTTGTGCAAATCTGTCTCTTCTGCATATCAAAGGCTACGATGATAATGGATATTATTTTCTCAGTTGTAGAATGGTTCATAGTCATCCACATTTGTCAAAATGCCACATCCTCGAGTTTAAATCATATATAGGACGTTGTAAACCTGTTATTTTGATTGAGAAGCTAAATTTTAATCCATCCATCCCACCATCCAAACAGTTTTGGACTACCTCCACTCAGTCAATCACAAATGGACTTGTTCCTGATGGAGTCCTCCAATTAAGTAATTGCTAAAATCCTTCCAGTTAGACCAGTTTGCAGAACTTGAACAGGAAGGCCTCCATTATTCAGCTCTCAAACAGTGGTGCATTGAATATCTGTTTTTTTGGCTGCTATTATCATAAATTAATGCAGCTCTGTGTCCTCTTCAAGTAAATCCTAGAGGATATTGAAATCAAAATATAGTTTGAAGCCTGTTTAAAGTGTGAAAAAATACCATAGTAATGTATCAGTACAGTAACTGCTCTTTTTATTTTTATTTATTTATTTTATTTTTTTTTAGCTTGGGTCTAAGCACTGATCTTTATCCAGCTGGACTACATCACACTGATGGTGTTTCCTAACAGATCTGGTGTAAAATGGGTTTCAGGTGTTTTTTCTGTACACATTGGGCTCTTGGAAATAAACAAAGGTTCAACACCTCTGTCAGTAAAGACTTTCATGTCAAGCACAATATTCAAGTCTTCCACACCTAATTAAGATTTGATTATCCTGTCTCCTCGGGAGTAATGTAATTAGTGTAACCAGGATGGGGGTGTATAAAGGCTGATGCAGCCATGCCCTACTGCCCTGGCCTGTAAGGCTTAGACACCTACAATCAGTGGCTGATTCTAAAAATAAAATGGGGCACCAGCGCACAGAAGGTTTTCTAGCATGTAATGCCATATATGTCTAGCCTATATGGCATTGCATCACACTTTCTCGACTGTAAGGGCACCCTCGAGGTCACTTTATCGTTTTATTTACTGTAACGGCACCCTAAATGGCACCTAATCAAATTTTCTCGACTGTAAGGGCACCCTAGAGCAATGGTTCCCAAACTTTGTCATGTGAAGGACCCCTAAACTGACCCCCATTTGATAAGATTTGATAGCATTTTTGCTTTTAGATGTTTTCATACAGAAAGTGTATGAGACCCATGAACAAAATACTATAGTTATACATTCTGTCATTGTGTTACTTGGATGGAATTATACTAAAAGTTTTAGTGGAAATTCCCCTTTTTGCTGGAGACTCTCTGGAACCACCTTAAGGACCCCATTTTGGGAACCACTGCCCTAGAGGGCACTTCATCACGTTTTCTCTACCATAGGGTCATCCAAGAGAGCACTTTTGCTGCGTTTTTTCTGAACATATTCCCCCCAAGTCCACCAGTCATTGAAGAGTCATTGGACGCCACCTTCTCACCGACAACTCCTCATAACCTCAGACAACTGGAAACTTCTGCCTTTCCAGTCAGAGCTAAAAACAAGACTGAGCTTTGAGGCTCGCCTTGCTGTGATGGGATGTGACAGGCTGAATGCGAGGAACGAGACCCCGAACCAAGAGTATGCCAAATCAACTGGCGAATGACTTTGTTGCTTCTTGATCCCTATGGCCTTTTCAATCTGAGCTCACAGTTCACAGTTGAGATATTTTAAACATCACAGCCAGTTCCACTGACCTTGCAGATTAAATGCATGCTGTTGTCATTGTCTCTCTGCAGTGGGTTACTTTGATATGAATTGTATATGCAAACATAACTAATCATTTTTTGAATAAATCATTATGCTCCCAGACATGAATGAAAGCTTCTGAGTGTGTCGAGTCTCTGTGGTAGTAGTGCAGTTTTTTGTTAGAATTTCAGTCACGTTTTTACAAAGTAAATATCCTCATTGAATCCGCAGATAGCAGCTGTAACTACTCTGACTTGCCGTGGCTCAAGAATGCAAATTAACCTGTAGCTTTTCTGGAATCACATTCAGTAAAAATATGAACAAAAACATCCACCTATCAACATCCTGTCCAACCTCTCCAGCTCTCTCTCATCCTCCTTCTCCTCAATCTGTTTGTATACTCGGACCAGAGCGAGCTCCTCTCTCACCGGCTTCATAATTACGAGATGAAGCAAGTTGAATTCAACTTAATTAGGACCTGAGGGCAAAGAGAGAGAGAGAGAAATAACTTCACACAAATAATCTCAGCCCGAGGGCGATGAGAGCATGTTTTAGCAAAAAGAAAAGGGGGAGTGTATGTGGTGTATTAACAACAAGACATCATGTTTGTATGAACATGTTTACTGTGCAGAGAGAGTACACCGTGTTAAGTAATTATACTGCAAAAGCTCACTATTGAGAAGCTCTTCCTTGCTACTAATGATCCAAGCATTTAAATTCACCAGCATATCTGTGGGCTGGTTTCCGCTATTTCCATGTTGGCAGGGAAAACGTACTCTGCAGAACTGAATTTGAAAGCTGAGATGCTTTGATTGGTATTTCCAAGATGGAAGGTTTTAGTCTGTCACCATTTCAAAACAGGAAATCTGACAGAAAAAGTTTGAATACCGATATAATTACGTTTGAAAAAGGTGGCAACTTGGTACATTAACAAGTTGGTTTAAAAAAAATGTGCTTACTGTCTTGTCTTTGACTTTCCATTGTGTATTATTGAATAAGCAAGAAGGGGCATAAAACTAGTACATAAATAATGACTTGATCCTAAGCTTCTGTTTGATCCATTAGACTTTGCAGCTGTTGTCAATAAGTCTCTTTCTCTGCCGCTCGCTTTCGCGTTTCCCAGAGTAGGGGCAGGCTTTATAGATTTCACATTGGGGGTTTATCTCCTTGATCACTGGGCCAGGGTGGAGAAGACAGCAGGTTTGATTTATTTTCCTCCTCCTGGGTTAGGCAGCTGGACAAGGACACGGTGACCCATTTGAAACTATCTATCTCGGATAAGCCTGTGAGTGTCCGTGCATTTGAGTGATGTTCATGTCAACGTGTGTGTTTGCGTGTGTCTGCTGGTGTCGAGGAGACTGACACACAGTCTCAGGTCTTCATCATATATCAGATTCTGTTATGACACCTGGCTGTTATTGTTGGAGGGTGAATGATGCTCAGATGCTCCTTGATTTATAGAAAAGACACGTCTTTGAAGGTTGCACCACAATGCCCAATTTTAAACTTTGAAAAACAGCTATGCACTCTCTTTTCAAATGACAGTAGGAGGAGATATCTGAAAGCTACTTTTAGAAGATATAACGAGTAATGTTGAGAGTGAAAACTGGCTGTGGTCGATTCTGAGTGGTATAGACTGTTGGTTTCTGGTATGTCGCTCATGTTCCAGTGTCATATGCCACTTCTCACTGGCATATACTGATTCTTATTGACAGATGTCACTGCTTATTATGATATGTCAATGCTGTGTGCAAATCTTATGTGATTCTTAGTGATATGACACTGTGACTTGTGGTACGTCCCTGCTGTTAGACCAGCGTATGGAAAAAGAAAACTTCCACTTCCATATACAACTCCCCAGCTGCCTGATGTCAATTCTTTACTATCATATATCCCAAACTGTATTTCTCTGTTGTTCATTCATTTTCTTTTTATTTGTTTGCATATACAATCAAAAAATACAATTATTATAAAAGATATATCTACACAAATACTGTAAATTCCCATATGTACAAACACACCTTTACCTACTCAGCTGTACATAAATTTAAAGTAAGCAAATGTTTGTGTAACTAAAAGCTTATAGAAAGACCTTTCTTAACAAACTCGAGGCAAGATTAACAGAATTACATTAAATAAAAATAATAAAAGGCTGCTACAAACAATACAATACATATATACAATTTATATAATAATAGTAATATATATATATATATATATATATATATATATATATATATATATACTACCGGTCAAAAGTTTTAGAACACCCCAATTTTTTTTGTTTTTTATTGAAATTTTAGCAGTTCAAGTCCAATGAATAGCTTGAAATGGTACAAAGGTAAGTGGTGAAGTGCCTGAGGTTAAAAAAAAAAGTCTGGGTTACCCAAAACTGAAAAATAATGTACATTTCAGTATTTTACAAAAAGGCCTTTTTCAGGGAACAAGAAATGGGTAAACAATGTAAAGCTGTTCTGCAGCAATGGAGGTTGATCAAGTTTTGAAAGTTGGTGCTACCAATTCCCACAGGTGTTCCAACTTGTCTGGGTTACTTACAACCCCCTCTGTTTGTATAAAAGTATTGTTGGAACACACTGTGGTACCGTACCCTCGTGAGCATTATTTGAACAGTATTGTACTGCAGAAAGTAGTGTGTTGCCATAAAAATGGCGGGAAAAAGGCAATTAACAATGGAAGAGAGACAGACCATCATAACACTTAAAAATGTTGAAATTAGAAAGAAGAAAGTCAAGGTGTCAGTGAGTACAGTATTCTTCACCATCAACAGGCACTTAGAAACTGGGGGAAATTGTGACAGGAAGAGGTCTGGCAGACCCAAAGCCACAACAGAATCAGAAGACAAGTTTCAGAGAGTCAACAGCTTGCGTGATAGGCGGCTCACAGGACAACAGCTTCAAGCACAGCTTAATAGTGGTCGTAATAAGCAAGTCTCAGTTTCAACTGGAAAGAGAATACTTTCAGCTGCAGGTGTGATAGGTCGAGTTGCAGCAAGAAAGCCATTGCTAAGACGTCAGAATAAGAAAAAGAGGCTTGCCTGGGCCAAGAAAAGGACTACTGAAGACTGGATTGGAATTAAAAAAACAATTATAAAGTCTTACCAGTTAGTGCGGAAATGAAATTTTATAAAGAAACATACATGTCTGTAGTTTGTCGATACTAAAGAAATTAAAACTTTGCACTTTATATGGATCCAGCCGCATTCCTGAATTCTATATTCAGGCCAGTTTCCGATCTCTATTCTCTCTCCGCTTTCTCCCCCTTCTAAATATTCAATCTATGGCCTACAAATCTCCGTTCTGGTAATCTTGCAGGCATTAAGTGCATCCACATTTCCTCCCCCAAAGAGCCAAAACAAACCATTAGAACTACTTCCCAGCAGGACATTTCATTTCCAACATCCTGTCCTCTCATCAATCAATATTCTCATATTGAACAAGGAAGCTGTTTGATGACTGCAGCCTTTAGCAATCATATAGACGTGACATCCAAAATATATTACTCTCCTGGACCTGGACTGTCTGCGGCCTTAGAAGATTTAAGTGGGTTGACTGATGGGAAACATGATGGATGTTATTGAGGATACATTTCTACCTCTAACAGAACTGAAATTACAGTAACAAAGCATCTCGTCCCGTTGGTTCCCTTCGAGTTGAACGCCCAATTACACTGATCATCCATCGACGATTATAACAGTGGTATTGAACTGCAAGTGAGGAGGTGCACGATGCTGTATGGAAAACATGACTAACAATGTCAACATTGGAAAACATATTGGCGGGGGAACTGAATCAAAGATAGCTAAGTGAAAACTGGATGCAGAAGTAGAATACAAATGAGGTTTGAGCTTGAGAGGACATCACAAGGCTCCAGAGCTTGAGTAGCGCCACAGCAGAGGGTTGTTATTTGATGAACTTAGCAGGAGGAGTTAGGAAGTGTGAGCTGTGGGAGTGTTTGCATCCCAGTGGACTAACTGATGATTACACCAGAGGAACAAGACTTCTCGCTGCACTCAGAGGATCCTCTCTCAAGGTGTGTGTGTGTGTGTTGTGTGTGTGTGTGTGTGTGTGTGTGTGTGTGTGTGTGTGTGTGTGTGTGTGTGTGTGTGTGGGTGTGTGTGTGTGTGTGTGTGTGTGTGTGTGTGTGTGTGTGTGTGTGTGTGCGTGCATTTGTGGGTAAACAGTTGCTTCTGTGGGTTAACAGTTGCTTCTGCTCTGCGGTTTGTTTGTTCACAGTCACTGTTTTTACGAAGGTCACGGATCAGAGAACACGGACTCTGAGTGTGTGTTTGTTTGTGGAGAGAGGGGACGTGTGTTGTTTCAGTGATGTTCGCAGCCACCTCAGCCACCCATTAATGCTCTTCCTATCCTCCGAGCTTGCCGGTTGCCATGGAAATGCCTCTCCGTGCTCCTGCTGCCTGCAACATCCTATCACTCTCACACTCTCACTCTCCAAGAGATCGCCATGGTGAACTGTTCGGGATCAGCGGGGTCCTTCTGGAGCTGCCGAAAAGAAGGGGACGCGATCTGGGAGCTGATGCACTCTGGTTGAAGGTGTCTCCATGGCAACCTGCATCCATTCAAGAACAAGGTGCAAGCCGATATGGCTGCTTCACAAAGCCAACCACTTGGTTCAGGTCCCAAACCGCAGGTCAGGGCAGCATCTCCGGAGCGGTGAAGCATCACAGCTGCATGATAAGTGGCAAGATGAGGAATCTCAAATCCGTGCAAGAGTGACGACATTTGAAGCAATTTGACTACCATCAACGAGAGAAGAAGTATTCCGATCTTTTACTGAAGTGAAAGAAGGAATGCCACAGTGTAGAAATACTGTTACAAGTAGAAGTCCTGCATACAATTTAAAAGTTGCCGTGTTTACACTTTCCATACTTAATTAAAAGTTAAGCTTGACAGTTCCTTTTTGACCTTGAAAACAGCAGTTGACAAAACAATCTCAAGTCCAGTTCCACATACTCGCTTGTTATGGACTTTCAACCATATCACATGGCCTTGTTGTCACCAAGTTTCCAGAAATACTTCACGTTTTTTATTTCAGCACTACTCCATCAAAAGGAAACCTTAAAGACATCTTGCACATCTTTTTATAAACATATTCTATGTTTTTTTGTATTTTTCTTTTACCTACAATGGCCCTAATACACCGTTGTATTGAAAACTTTGGGATCTCCACCAGACTTCAAAATAAAGTTCTGTAGTTTTTAATTATGTTTGAGCCGATTAACGAAAGCTTGAACAGCCAGAACAGCTTCTAAATGGCCCTTGTGGTGAGTTTCTCAACTGCTGTTTCCAAAGTGAAGTATGCACTTTCAGTCTCAATTTTTGAGCCAAAATGGATGAAAAGAAAAACTCAGAAAAGTCCATGATGTCTGTGTGAAATAAGGCCAAAAGCTCCAGAACAACTACTAAATGAACCTTGTTTTGTTGACACAAGCTCTTACTGACTGATCCTTCGGTGCAGTTTAAGTGGTCTCCATGCCTCCATTGTTCTTTCCATTTCAATATTGGTGCAGGTGGACTTTTTCTCATTAAGACAGAGCTCTGTAATTTGTATCTCCCCTCACATCATTATCATTGCTGCAGAAAGAGAGCGAGAACGCTTGAAACAAAAGAGAGAAAAAAAAAAAGAACATGTATTCGCTGCCATCGCCACAGATCAGAGACACATTAGAAGTTACTGAAACAGAGTGGAGCAACCCCCTCGGCACAACTTCAAAGGGAGCCGGTTTTGGAAGAGAAAATAAGGACAACCATAAGAGATTCAGAAATGCCAAAAGTTATGTTCAAGAACGCCTTTACCAACATCTGAGAAAGCACAGAGAAGAGAGAGAGCTTAAATGAAACGATTGATCAAACGTGTAACTTAACATTCATCCGATCGAATGTTGTAAATAAAATCGGACCATGTGGGCTTTTTCCTTCACCCTCCAACTGACAAAATAAAATGTCTTACTCTTGCTTTATTCCTCGCTTGTCACAATATTGAGCTTCACAAATCACCATAGGGGGATGTTAGCTTCACAGACAGCGAGCTTGCAAGGCTTAACACACGTTTTTTTTCAGTCTGGGATGTAGAATGGATCCCCTTAATTAATGGGAACACCTGTTTTAAATCACCACCTGATAGGTGTGTGTGTGAGAGTCATCCTGTACTTCAAGAGAACAAAATCTGCTTCAGATTATGGTCATAAGTGAGAATATGTTGCTCATATGGAAGTACAGGCTTTACTTAGCAGAAGAGATGGGAGGGGGAAAACAAGAGATGCCTTTTGTGTCACATTCACATCAGAGCACTGCGGTGTTGGTGCAGTCCTGACACTCATCCATACAAATCCACAAATAAGTTGGAGCAAGGGGGGTACAGCAGGCGGCCCGTCACCATGGCGATGCAGCGGTGTGGGGGTGCGACCTCCCACTCCCGAACGTGTTTTGTGCTCAGACGAAATCAGAGTAAGCTTTGATTAAAGCTTGAATGAATACTCAAAAGAAGAAGGCTCTTCCAACTAGGACCGACTTCAAACAAGACGGGCATCGAATCTGAGGCGGCAGCAGTGTTTGGATGTAACTTCTGAAGTCGTCTCCTGTGTACTGTCAGGCAGCAGTGGGGGAGAGGGGGGGGGCATCATGCAAGGGAGGAGGCATCTGAAGGAGGAAAACAATACCTCAGCACAGGAGGATTATCAGAATAACTTTTATGCAGATTATCACTAAAAATAAGAAGGCTTTGTTTCTGCGGCACTGCCATGCCGAGGGGTTTTAAAAAAGAGCCACTGGAGGTATTTCTAAGTAATCCTAGTTTGCTAACACCATAGACTGTAGGCTTACACACTTGTAAGCACATTCTCACATCATCACCTTTGACATGCTTTGAGCCATTTTCATTACATTAACTCACATTATTTATTATTTTCTTTGAAGGAGTAGCACCCTCTCCTAAACAGTGATTGTCCAATCATATCTTAACAGCTGTAACAAGGCTCGACGGTAGGCCTGTCGATATTTAGATTTCCACACATGTTGTAAGTAGTAAGAGAAAAACTCTGCATTTAAATAATTTGAAAAGCTGTTGTCTTTCTTTAGCCCTTGTATTTCTAAGGAGTGGATTAAACTATGTTTATTTGTCCTTAGTAAACGTTTGCAGGTCTGGCTATCTAGTTTGCTTACTACAGTAGTGACTGCATGCATGGGTGGATTTTGAGACAATGGGTCCCTGGGCATAGACATGCAAAAGGCCCCACCAGCTCTCCTACATAAGAGCAAGACACACTTTATAGTTTTTTAGTCTCGTTTTGTTGTTGTTTTGTGTATCTATATAGTTGTTACGCATCTCTCTGTGATTTTGTGTCTCTTCGTGGCCATCAATTTTAGATCCTTTTACAAGATTTCCATTTTGAAAAAAATGAGTCGGCTAAAACATTAAAGGCGTTTTCAATTGTTTCAAAATTACAAAGAATTTCAAGTGATACAACTTTATGATTGTACACTGCAAGAACAGAAAGCTTAGCAACCTTTAGCATGGCAAAGCAACAGTAACTAAGGACGGTCAGTTAGCCTCTGCTGAGTTTCTACTATTACATTAAGTCTAGATAAAGGTGTGTATATCCTTGAACCAAGGTCAGCTCTTTTTCCTTTGATAAATGATAAAGCACTAATGATATAATAAGTCTTCTGTTTGGCCCGCGCTCAATACAGACCTGAGCTGCTTCCCTTTCTCCGCTCAGAGATGATTAGATTGTAAATTTGATCCTCAATCAAGTTACATTTTATTTTGCCTTTCAATAAATTGAATGAGGACAGCCTAATGGCCGAGATCGTCCTAGGGAGTAAAATAAAGAGTGGATTAGCCCATTTTTGCCCGACTTGGCTTGAAAGTCAGTCTGCTTTATGTCTTTGACCTGTGGTTTCTCTGTCTGTGTGCCATCCTCTGATCAAATGGAGGAGTGTGGTCTGTGTGGCGTTGCCTTTTTTTAACAGCCACTTTCATTCTCTTCATGTCTCAAATGAAGTGCATTGGGATTCCAATCTTGTAACCCTTGTTCCTGCCAAATCTCTCCAGTCTTTATTTCAATCCACAACTGAAAATGACACATTAATGACACACGGATCTTACAATATCAATAACTTTCAGATTGTGTCCTTAACATTCTAATAATCTCATCCTCATCCTGTTCTTGCAGTCTGTTTCTTCTTCCATCTTAACAACCAAACACCATGCAGCCACTCATGTTATTTTAATCCTGAGCTGCATAGATCAAGCACCTCTCTTCCTGTCTTTATTCTTTTTTTCTCTCTGTTGTCTCTTCATCTTCAGTCTGTGTTTTTCTTCCTCGCCTCTCCTTCCCCTTCTCTATCATCCACAGTAACAGAGACATGGTTGTTGTAGGAGGTGGAGAGGGAAAGTCTTTTGTTTCCGCCTGTGTGCTGGCATGCATACAGAGTTCCACAGAGTGACCCCACTCAGTGTCTAAATCATCGGGAATTGTTGAGGCTGTGTAGTTCAGAATAGAGCAGCTGAAAACAGTTGTTTTAGCCCTGCAGTGATTCCACGGACAGCTCCTTGTGAGGATTACAGTGGTTGCAATAATAGCCAGTTGTTGGTAGATTAGTACGTTCAATATTGGGCCATGTGAAATATTGATTTTTATTTTAGTCTTTTTTCAGTGTGGGAACAAGAGCCTTAGCTACCACTGTAGCTTTGTTTAAGGATCCTATTTCATAAGACTTATTCCATTATTTCTAAACCCTCTGCATTTATAAATTCTAATACAAAATAATTAATTAATTAATTGCTACTATCCAGAATTGTACTCCTGGTGGTGTGAAGAGAGTTTTGGAACAAAATAAAATATTACAAACAAACAATAAATTGAACCATTAACAATTACTACAATGCAAAAAGTAATTTATTTTATTTATTTATTTTTGGTGTCTGGAGCATTTTGTAACTCCTGTGTAATTTGTTGCTTATTATGAGGAAATAGAGACACTGTCCTGAGACAGTACACATAATAAGTATGCGTGCACTCATTTTTTGTTGACAGTAATAAGTGTATTTTAAGCTGCTGACATCTGCAGTATTACATTTACATTGATTTCCTTCTGTCAAGTGCAATTTGTGATTCAAGTGTGAATGTCATGTTATTTGTGACTCATGTTGACATTTTTTGAGTTTTCCCAGTTTTCCCATTACTTAGCTATGCATCTGTGGCGCATTAGTTTCCCTGCGTGGGAGTTGATCTTTTCTTATCTTAACGATTACATAATTGGCTACAAACATTACTCTCCATGTTTCTCCTAAAAAATTTACTTACTTTGGTAAAATAAGGTTAACTGGAAGAACATAACTGAACTGAACTGTTATTTTCTGGAAAAGTATTATTAAAATATTAGTAAAATAAAGTATTGATTTAACACTACAACAATTATTTTTAATTTGATTTCATTTGACTTTTTTCAAACTTTCTTAAAGAGTGTGTTATATAATGTTTGCTCACATAGAGCTGGATTCTTTCTGTCATTTGTATCTAAATTTTTTTATGAACACACATGGGTACCATTATGAATTACTGTTGGCTCATTGTATCTTTTCATGGGCCTGATGAAGTGCTGAACAAAGCATGTAGCTCATGACAACGTTCATAAAAGATCCCTGATCGTGTAGATTTTATGGGCTGAGTATGCAGTCAGTAGTTCAAATTTGCTGACTTTTGACTTTCATCTTGCTGTACTCAAACCTCATCCTTTGTGGTAAATGCTATATGTTTAGCTCCTTTTATATTATAGGCTATCTCAGCTTCTACATAAGTGATGAGTTTACTGTAAATATAAAAACGAATTGTTCTTAGGCACATATTTTTTGTCAATCTAAATATAATCTGAGTGAGGAGAAACTGCTTTCATTTATATTCAGAGACTGTTCATCCATATTATTTTTTGTGTTTAACATGCAACATGACAAACCCTGTGAATCAGTGGCACTAACACAAGAGGTGTTAATGAGGATGGGATGCTGGGCATACAGCAGGATTTCTGTTGCAAATCATGCACCCTTTTCTCTGCCTTATCCCTCGAGTAACACACACACACACACATGCTCTCTCAATCGTCTGTGGAGCAGAAGGGATCAGGGCAGGGGGGTGGAGAGAAGAGGAGGTATTTTGTCCTCATACCTTCTTGCATCTGTCAGTTTCTGCCCCAATTAACTCCCATTAATTAAATTTGCCATGGTCCACCTTATTGCTGATGCTCAGTGCATACACGATGAGCCCTCTGTATCTCCAACACACCCCCACACATGCACAAAAAACACACACCTGCACATAATAATAATAATAATAATAATAATAATAATAATAATAATAATAATAATAATAATAATAATACAACATTTTATTTAAAGTCGCCTTTCTCAGCACTCAAGGGACAGGGATACGTAAAACATTTAAAAACAGCAAAAAATAAAGAATACAACAACAATAACAACAACAGAAAGAGGCAGAACAATTGACATCAAGTGGAATAGATAGTTTTCAACAGATGTGTTTTGAGTTGCAATTTGAAATGGGGAATTTAATCAATATTTCTAAGTTGGGGTGGTAATGAATTCCAGAGACGGGGAGCAGAGCGGCTGAATGCTCTGCTCCCCATGGTGGTGAGACGGGCGGAGGGGATAGACAGGTGTATGGAGGAAGAGGATCTGAGGGAGCAGGAGGAAGTGGGATGCTGGAGGAGATCAGACAAATATGGGGGGGTGAGGTTGTGGATGGCATTGAATGCAAATAGGAGCCAGTGGAGCTGTTGGAGGACAGGAGTGATGTGGTGGATGGAGGGGGTTCGAGTTATGATGCGGGCAGCTGAATTCTGGATCAGTTGAAGTTTATGGAGGGATTTGTGAGGGAGGCCGAAGAGGAGAGAGTTACAGTAATCCAGACGGGAAGTGATGAGACTGTGGACAAGGACGGTGGCAGTGTGGGGGGTAAGGGAGGGGCGGAGGCGATTGATGTTTCGTAGGTGGAAGTAGGCAGACTGGGTAATGTTATTGATGTGGGGTTGAAAGGATAGTGTGCTGTCAAGGATGACACCCAGACTCTTAACATGGGGGGAGGGTGAAATGGAGGAGTTATTAATTAGTTATTAATAGTGAGAGAAAAACTGTCGGTTTTAGATAAAGTGGATTTGGTGCCAATGAGGAGGACCTCGGTTTTATTACTGTTTAATTTGAGGAAGTTCTGGGTGAACCAGGTTTTTATTTCAGAGATGCAATCAGTAAGGGAGGTGGGCGGGAGAGTGGATGAGGGTTTGGTGGAGAGGTAGAGCTGGGTGTCATCAGCATTACAGTGGAAGTGAATGTTAAATTTGCGGACGCTATTGCAGAGGGGAAGGAGGTAAATGATGAAGAGTATGGGGCCCCAGGACAGAGCCCTGGGGTACACCTGAAGTGATGGAGGAGGGAATGGATTTAAAAGACTTGAGTTGAATAACTGAGTGCGGCCAGAGAGGTAAGATGTGAACCAGTCTAACGGAGTGTGGGTGATGCCGATGGACGATAGCCTGTTGAGGAGGGTGGTGTGACAGATGGTATCAAAGGCTGCACTCAGGTTGACGAGGATGAGGATGGTGAGGATTCCAGAATCAGCTGCCATAAGGAGGTCGTTGGTGACATGCACTCACACTTCATCAATAACCGTGACGTTTAAAGGAACATGAATCGCACAAAGGAGAGAGCTACAGCTGGGCCTGTGAAATGCACCATAATATGTGTGTGTGTGTGTGTGTCTGTGTGTGTGTGTGCGTGCGTGCATGTGTGCGTGTGTGCGTGTTTGTAATATCATGTGGCGATTGGACACACAGGTCTAGATTATGACACCTCCTCTTCTGATTGTCCCCGTTGTCGCTGCCAACAGCTGTCAGCTGGAAAGGCTTTAAGGAGAGAGTAAGTGTGTGTTTAGCGTGTGTGTGTGTGTGTGTTAAAGAGAGAGAAATCAAGGGCATCCAAAATCATGACGGGAATGTTTGAAAACTTTTTAATGGCACACTTATTCTGTGTGACCTCTGACCTCCATGTGTAATGATACTTTTCCTTTGAGTTGTAGCTTTTTTAGTTTATAAAATGTCACAAAATACTGAAAAATGTCATCATTATTTTCCAGAGCCCAAGGTGATGTCTTCCAATTGGTTCTTTAGTCCTCACAACAGTCTATTGAACTGACTATTGAATTTATAACAATATAACACAGAGAAAAGCAGCAAATGCCCACATTTTAAAGGCTGGAGGTAGCAAATGTTTGAAATGTTTACCTGATAAATGACTAAAAGAGCAACTAAAAACCCTGGAATTAATTTTTAGTTTTTTTGCTGACTACATTGATGTATAAGTGTACTCCAGTGTGTCAGAACATTGCAACATCACTGTTGGGTATGGTTACAGCTGCAAGCAGAGAGGGCTGTTGAACACTGCTTTAGCCTATTAAGCTCCTCTATAAATGATAAATCAATTATCAATTTGGTTTCAATTAACTTTCAACAATATTATTTTTCTTAATCATATTATTTTCGTAAATCCAGCTTTACTTCAGTTGATTTCAGTAGGAAAAACACAGTCAAACATTACACTATTTGTATGAAAAAACAAACCAAATCATTACTGTCGAGAAATCCAGAATACTTCATCTCTTCAATACTGACTTCACCAAAGAGAGAAATATGCCTGAAGTCTCTCTAGTAACGAGAGAGAGATGAAAGAGTGAGATGTAGCGTTGCTCAGTAATTGACCTCCTCTTCTCTCTGCGATGAAGAGTCGTTCTCTCGAGTCCAAGTGTGAACGTCAGATTATTACTACCCACCTCCTGCAGAGTTGGAGTACTACCATACTGAAGCCTGTTTTCAACATTTCTGAACAGCTTGGGAGTTGGATATTTCATTCGACCTAAATCATTTGAAGCGTTGAACAATTCCTCATCTGCTTTCTTACTGTGAGCGTGAATGTTATCCCGAGCTTTTAGGTTGTGCGAGTACAAAAAAAATCACTCATTTAAAGTGTCTAAAAGAGCTGACGTGATTCCTCGTCTGAGGGTTTCATAATATCTTTAATTATTTATGGAAGGGATTGTGTGCAGGCTGCAGGGATGTTGAGATGAGGAGAATAAATTTTTTTAGGAGATGAAGATGCTGACCCCGTTGGCTTACTCCTGTTGTTACTGTAACGGCATGCCATTTATAGGATTGTGTGTAGCTACACTTTTCTGTGCAAGCACAAGTACAATTTTGCCAAAGATAAAAGATTGGCCTCGGCCTACTTTACAGATATTTGGATGCCGTTTTGGGGATGGAGATGATTTCTGTTTGTTGATAACGGCAGAAGAAATAAAATTGCATGTCTGCTGAAGCTAAAAGATTAGATTCAGTACATTTTGGAAAGGAAGCATTTAGGTATTGAAGATAAAAGGATGATGATGAGATCAGTCAGTGAGAAGAATTGGCTGGTACTTTTATGAAAAGCATTCAAAGAGGAAGGACTGCATATTTAGGTACAAGTAGGCATACACTTTGGATTTTGAAACCTGTAGCTCCTGGAAACTGAAGCCTGAACCGCCTGAAATGGACATTTTAAGGCATTCAGATGAGAGTCAGAAAGACAAACCCGGGGTGTCTCTTTGATCCTCTGTGTTTCTCGTAGACTTGAGCTCTGTGGGAGTTTCAAGATTTGCCATTGACAGAGCGTGCAGTTAAACTCATTCTATTAATATTACAGCTAAAAAGCCTGCAGGAGCAGGTTGTTTACACAGGAGAGAAGTGTGTGCAATGTACCAAATCCTCTAATATGAATAAAAGAAAATCAACACTAATATACCGTGGAAGATATGGTGAAAGTTTAGTGTTTATTTATGGACCTGAAAAACCGTCTTCCTTAGGTGACACGAAATTAAAATATTCACTCCAGCGTTGTTGATAAACAGTGTTTCTCTCTCATTAGAGAAACAGCAAATGTTTTCTTGTGAACTTCACAGATTACATGTGTTGACTGGGATCTGGAACAAAAGCTGATCATAAAACTGGTTATGTATCTAATGGTGTTTATAATGTTTTTGTATGTAATTGTACACGACTGTGAGCTGTGCGTTGATTTGTCACTGTTTATGTTTTTAAATCGACTCCAGGAAGAACAGCTGTTGTATAGCAAACAAACTAAGCACTTCTGGAAAAATTCTAATATCTTAACAAAAATTAGCAGCCTCAGCCTTGTTGACAATTTTCATTCCAGGTAACACCTTGGTGAATTTCACAGATTACATTCTCTGTTAATTTCTTTCAAGCTTTGTTTTGGCGGCAAGATCTTAGGCATGGTGTGCTATTTGGACTCATTAAAAGGTTTCAGGCAGTCTTTTGCAATTTGTTCATCGCACATATTCATATTGCATCACAATGTGTCCACAACTAAGCATTTTGAATATACACGGTCCAGCCATACACTAGGCTTTGTTCTTGTTTCCTTTGCTCTGAGAACATTGATCTCCAAACAAAGGAAGGCTGCGGAAAAGTCAATAGTCAATTCCTCCTGGGAAATGTAAGCGAGGCATGTGGATTAGAGGGGTTTTGCATCAATACTGGTTATTATTACAGTAGCTTGTCGCTGCTTTTATTGGTACAGCTGTGAGAGGGATGGCTGGGTGTGTTTAATTCATGACTAGCAGAAAAACAGACATGACCCAGACACCCATGAGGTCTCTCTCTGCTCATCCTCCGCCTCTATCCTGAATATAAAGGTCTCTATCTTTTCTCATTATGGTGGCCATAAAAAGAACGACAGGGGGGAGTGGGTGAGATAAGAAAGGGGGGAGTGGGGGGAAGGAGGAACATGAGTCCCTGACATTTCCGGAGTTTATCTGTTTGTCTAAACTGCTGGCAGCTCACCTTAGTGTGCTAACCTGACACGCACGCACACGCACACACACACATACACAATTGAGTTCCCCTACTTGAGGCCCCTGAATGCAGCAGTGGAATGTAATTAAGTACTACACTTAACTACAAATTTGAGGTACTTGTACTTTCTTTTGTTGCCACTTTCTACTTCTAGTCTGACATTTCAAATAAATAATAAATATTGTGGTTTTCACTCCAGTACATGTATTTAGTAACTTTACAAAACCTATAAAGAGCTTAAAAATATGATGCTTTGTTATAAATTAAACTACAACAATAGTTTGTATATACTGTAGTAAGTAGTAGTAGTAAGTACAGCTTGAACCATTAGTCAATTAATCATTTAGTCAGCTGACAGAAAAGTAATTGGAAACTATTTTTAATGCAAAAAACATTTATGGTTTCAGCTTCTCAGTGTTTTGGATTGGCTGCTTTTCTATTTCATTATTTTAATATTTTATTTTTATATTATAATACCGAATGGTTGGTGTCTAACAAGAAACATTATTGTTGGTTGTTGTTTTCTGGGTGAGGACGGTGTGGTAGAATCGATATAGTAGCAGTGACTTCTTTCAAACTCCATGCTCGCTGGAAAGCTCACACTAAAACGACAGGAGACATAATTAGCAAAATCCAAAATGCCCCTTTAATCTTTGCCTCAATCTAACATTAAACCTAAAACATCAACCCTTAACCATCAAACCCTCCAATGTATCCTATCTTCCAAAAACGTCCTTACTCTCATTATCTGAAACTCAAATTGGCACCTCCCAAAAACAGAAATTTAAACACACAAAACCTCTGACATTCAGTTTTCACGTTTGGCAGCATTGACAACAAATAATTACAGACCTCTCAGACCTGTAAATCGTGTGTGTGTGTGTGTGTGTGTGTGTGTGTGTGTGTGTGTGTGTGTGTGTGTGTGTGTGTGTGTGTGTGTGTGTGTGTGTGTGTGTGTGTTGTTAATGTGACACAGCTCTGTACTGCCAGCAGAAGAAGAAGTTGTTAGATGACTCTGCTCTCTAACAGCTCAGTCTGTCATTGTCAGCCATGCAGCAGATGGCTAATGAAGGCAGCCCGACTCCATT
This sequence comes from Perca fluviatilis, assembly GCF_010015445.1. Lineage (NCBI taxonomy): Eukaryota > Metazoa > Chordata > Actinopteri > Perciformes > Percidae > Perca > Perca fluviatilis. The sequence goes on from NC_053134.1 coordinate 9,165,452, forward strand.
TGGTGCTGTGACATGTTGTAACATATTCTCTCTCTTTCTGCCTCCTTCCTCACCTCTCGGTCCCATTTCTGCACTGCTGTCACCTCCTTTCCCTGTACTGTCTTATTTCTCTTTCTTCTAATTGATAAAAAATGAAAGAAAAACAATATTTATCAGTAAAATATTATATTATCCTGTTTCTCCTCAGAGTTCACCTTCTTATAACTCCAGAATTCTGATCCTCTACTTATATATCCTCTATGAATTTGCATTTGATTGACTATACTTCAAACTTAACAGTGTAAATAACCTCCCCAAAGCACACTGTCTTTACACTGAGTACATTTTGTATGGGTTTAAGTAGTAAAGTATCCCAAATCTAAAGTCCTCTCTTTGTAGTCATTTAACACTAACCCATCTTTCTCTCCTCCTGATCCAGGTACATGTCTGATTCTAGGCTGCATGATCTACCCGGACGGCTGGGACAGCGACGAGGTGAAGCGCATGTGTGGCGAGCAGACGGACAAGTACACGCTGGGGGCCTGCTCGCTGCGCTGGGCCTACATCCTGGCCATCATGGGCATCTTGGATGCTCTCATTCTTTCCTTTCTGGCCTTCGTCCTGGGGAACCGTCAAGACAGTCTGATGTCTGAGGAGCTGCTGGGAGACAGTAAGAGGATAATAATACCTTTAGGGTTCATAGTGGGTAGACATAGCCAGTGTCAGACAGTGCAGTTGGTCAGGGAGAGGAGAAACAGTCTGAACAATCAGTCTGAATGGCCACGATTTGATTAACAAAACTGGAAATAAGGAAAAAAATAAAACTAAACTTTTTTTTGCTACACAAATGAAATGTATTTTTGCTGATTTTTCTCTAATCCTTGCTTTTTATTGGAAAATAATGGATAGTGTTTCCACTGCAGGCCTCTAGAAATTGTTCACATTAATCAATCAGAGAGGGGAACAGCTGAACTTGTAGATAAATGCAGCCTGTGACGAGAGATCACAACACTGCTTTGCCCTAAACGGTCAGAAGCCAAAGGACTAAACAATTATATCGACCTATAAAAGTAATAACATATTTGTCACCATTTTAAAATAGAAAGAGTAATATTCCATTTTGTACTCTCCAAAACCTATTTCCTGGTAATTCATGGAACACTTTAACCAAGACAGTTTGGTATACAACAACAGAATAAAAGCTGTAGTGCAATTACACCGGAAATGAGATTCAGGCTATTTTCGAAACAAAACAAAGCAAGTGCCACTTAAATAAAAAAATCGATTTGGACACTGGCCTGAATGTTTCCACTGTGTCTGAATTTTATTCCACTTTTGGCTCCAGGAGCATATCCTATGAGTCTTTACAGTCATGAGGCTCAAGCTCAAAGTCAAAGTCAGCTAAAAGTCTTTTTTATGTGAATACACTAATTCTGTGACTCGTATCCACACCTCTGCTACATTTTTGTGCCTAATTGGCCTTTCCATTTAAGCTCCGTACAATAATGAGACAGCACATATCAAAAACCACATCTGATTCCTGTTGCTGTACCGCACATCCCACCAGCAGCTTGAAATTAAAAACGTACCTTATTTCCTCCTGCATAATTTCCCATGCTCAAGTTATTAATTTTCATGCATTAGCCAGATGTTATAAACCACCTGCTTGCTTCTGTTGCCAATGAGATTCTCCTGTCTTGATTGGGGCGAGATGACAACTGCCCTCGGACTCAACGAGAATGATTTAAACAGTTAGGAAGGATGCAGGAAGAAGAGGAGAATACAGATGAAGCAGGACGAAGATCAAAAGCAATGAGAGACAGAGAGAAAGATGGGTGACGGAGAGGAAGAACGCACCAATAGCAAGGGTTAATTGAAGCCTGGGGATGCTGGACAGAGTCATGAATTACTAATGGCTGTTTACACAGCTTGCTGCCAGCATGTCTAAATGAATCACAGCCACCCTATCAGCCGAGACACAGTTGCCTGTTAGCTCGCATAAGCAAAAAGACTGGGAGGAAGAAGCCATTATCAGCCGAGAGACCGAAGAGGGAAGGACAAGACAGAGGGATAATGAGCCGATGAGAGAGGAAGAGAGGCAGGATGTACATGAAATATGAGAATGAAAGTGAAAAGTGGGGGATTCATCAAACAGCAGATGGAGTTTAAATGGGATATTTTCTTATCTTGTCACTCAGGAGGATGGATAGTGACACCTGTCCAGAAACATCAGAGGGGTGTTTTAAGTCACACTTCATCCTTTAGAGGAGAAGAAGTTCTATGTATTACTGCCACCTGCTGGTTTAAAAAATGTCAGAGTTATTGTATCCTCTCCATACTGAACCGGTCTCTCTCTCTTTTTTTCCCACAGAGAGCGGCAATAATACCATATAATATCTGGTAATGGTAAAGCACCCCCCCACACACACAAACACACACACACACACACACACACACACACACACACACACACACACACACACACACACACACACACACACACACACATACAGGTAAGGATCAGAGTGTAATATTGTTTTATAGCAACAGTAAGAAATTGGTAACAACCATTTGTATGCCACTAGCACTGTACCTCTCAAGTAATAATCATGTATTTAAAATTGTTCCTGAACAAATTGTTCAATGTCTAGTTCAACCCTTTTATTTCCTTGAAACTTTGTTTCAGGTCTTGTGTATTTATCCATAATAATACATTTTCATGACTAAATAAGCAACAATCGGAGCTATTATTATTATTATTATTATTATTAAGAACACTTTTACTAACACTCAAAACTCAGTAAATCTGCTGATTGGAAAAATACACTTTTAAACTTTTACTTTAAACTTTTGAAAGAAGAGATTTTACATTTTTCCTTTTACAAATTAAATGTTAAATTCATAAGCAATAAAGCCTCACTTTCCTCATTTCAGCACTCTTGTGGGTGTTGCTGTTAAAGCCTTATTTGGTCTGGTATGACCAGTAGGTTATGGTGGCCAATATTAGCAAATGTTAGCAGATATTGCTGAATTAACATCACTGGATCAATTTGGTGACTTTATTTTGAGCTTGTAGCCCCATTCCACTCACTCACTACATTTTTGAAAACCATACATAGTAAATAGGTTTGGGCTATTTATTGGATTTATCAATTGAAATTTAGTGCAAATCGGAGGGAATAACCAATCCATATCCATTCTCCACTATTCTAAACTACTTGAATTCCTGCAGATTCTACATTATTTTTCTTCTTGCCTGCAGGTCTTGCTGCCTAGGCATGATGTTACTTCAGGATCCAGCTTCCCTCTCCTGGTCCAGCCTGTGGCTGAGATGCAGAGCTTATGTGTGGGGAAAGAACAGATCAAAGAAGAGGAAGTCTGGAAGAGGTCATACAACCTTGGTGGGAACCAGGATGCCACCTGTCCTCTCTGAAAGCTCCCCCCTGTAAAATAGCCTTCTCATTCAACTCAAACTGCTTAATCTCACAGGATAAATTCTCAAAAAGACTTTCTAAAAGTTTACCTGTGTTGGTATGTCACTGCATCATCTTTTCTAGAGCTGTTCAAACTGAAATTATTGTCTGTGTGGATATGAGGAAGGCTGCCGGTGAGCAAGTTAAGCTGAATTTTATTTATTTAAAGACTCTTCATGCGGTAATATAGCTCCAGGACACACACCACTGAGTGAAGGCTGCTCAAATCGAATTAAATCAAAACAACTTTGCCAGACTTCGACTGACACAAATAAGACTTGAGGTCAAAGCTATCAGATCTAATTTCTTATCAAGTCAACAACAACTCTGCAACGGACAGTTTGACCTTTGATTTAAAGAAGAGCAAAGTGAGGACTGAAGAAAATGAGGCTGGACAAAAGAAGAGAAAGAGCAGTATTGTTTTGTTATATTTACATGTTTGATGTTATAGAATCAAAGGTAGTAATTAGAGGTTTTGCTGGTGACAACTTTGCAAAAAAAAAAAAAAAAAGCTAAAAAGGAGAAAACATCAATTGTATCAAGTACATAATCTGTGTATAGCTATATGTTTATTATGTCCCTGTATTTTGTCTTGACTTTGAAATGTACACTTTGAAATGTCAAGCTATTGGTCCATTATTAGTGTGTGCCATACAATATCTTGTAATCTGACAGTATTGTGGAGTACTTAAGGGAGTAAGAAAAGTTAAACTGAACATTAATTGAAGCTGGATAAGTTTGACTCTTTGTATCTTTTTGTTGCCTGTCATTCTTCAGTCTCCCCGCTAAAGGAGTTAGTGGAGTGTGTCTTACATTAAAACTGTTATTGTAACTATGATGGAACAAAAGAAACATGAAAGAAATATGCTCATTTGCTTTTTGGTGTAGAGTTAGCATTAGCTACCTGGGTAAGAATCAGAACTCAGAATCACAATCAGAGAAGGGTTAAGAGACAGTGGGGATTACAGGCCTTGTTAATGAGGCCGACAGCAGTCGGGAAGAAGCTATTTGTGTGGCGTGAAGTTTTGGTCCTGATGCGTGTTTCTAGAAGTTTTTGACCAGGGTGGTAGAGCTCGACGAACAGGCAGCCAATCACATTCTCAGCAGAGAAGAAGACCAATTCTCTCACCAACTCTCCGCTGGAAAGCTAAGTATAATTCCTAAAATGTTGAATTCCTTTAACACCTTTTTTAAACAAAGTAGGAGTGTCAGACAGCAACATTATATTTTGTAAGTGGCCCTTATTTGTTATTATTCCTTTTACTTCAGGTACCATGTCACACTAAAGGAGTCATGTGTGTTTGTGTCACTCATCAAGTCGCATCCTTGGGCCCAAAGGTGTAAGGTGGAGGCAGTATTTCTTTCTCCCAACTTATGTTGAGACTCACAAGAACCCTTTTCTGTATAAATCTGTCTAGATTATTCACTTCTAATATGGAATCAAAGTATGAGACATAATAAAAAATTACCAAATTTACTTAGGAATGTGTTAACCTGCTTTAATCATTTAACTATATCTATATACTGTGTGTATATATATATATATATATATATATATATATATATATATATTCTAAATTTTTGTGACGACATAATATAAATTATGCATTTTTTATGACATACTTTATTATGCCTTTTTGTGACATTTTTTCACGTTATACTTCACTATGACTTTTTTATGGCTTTTTTTACAACATACTTTACTATGACTTTTTTATGACTTTTTTTATGACATATTTTATTATGCCTTTTTGTGACATTTTTTTTCACGTTATATTTTACTATGACTTTTTATGACTTTTTTTACAACATACTGTACTATGACTTTTTGACATTTTTCAACATACTATATACTATGACTTTTTTACAACATATTTTTACAACATAAAACTTTTTAATGACATTTTTAGATATTTATGACTTTTTTATGACATTTTTACACGGCATACTCTGTGAGTTTTCTTTTTCATGACATATTTTACGACGAACTATACTATGACTTTTTTTTTTACATATTTTTTGACATACGATACTATGACTTTTTTTGACTTTATGACCTAATTTACTTTTTATGACTTATTTTACAACATAGTATACAATGACTTTTAATGACATTTATTTCCGACAAACTATACAATTACTTTTTTACGACATACTATACTATGACTTTTTATGACATGTTTACACATCGTACTCTGCAATGAGTTTTCTATGCCATATTTTACGACATACTATCCTATGACTTATGTATGACATTTTTTGACATATTATATACTATGACATTTTTATGACATTTTTACACGGCATACTTTACTATGAGTTTTCTTTTTATGAAATTTTTTGTATGACATATAATGTATGTATATGTATAATAGTATGACATATTTGAATACATACTATACTGACTTTTTATGACATTTTTTTACATAGTAATATACTATGACTTTTTAATGACACATTTTACTAAATACTGTACTAACGTTTCTATGCCATATTTTTCAACATACTATACTAGACCTTTTTATGACATATTTTTATACAATTACTTTTTATGACATATTTTTATACAATTACTTTTTATGACATATTTTTGACATACTATACTATAACTTTTTTTATTAGATATTTGTTGACATACAATAATATGACTTTTAATGACATATTTTTCGACATATATTAGGACTTTTTCATGACATTTTTTATGACATACTATACTATGACTTTTTATGACATTTTTACACGTCATACTCTACTATGACTTTTTATGACATTTTTACACGTCATACTCTACTATAATCTACTTTTCTATGACAAATTTTTCGACATACTATAACATGACTTTTTCATGACATATTTTTCAACATACTATACTATTACTTTTTTTATGACATTCGTACATACAATAATATGACTTTTTATGACATATTTCTCTATGACTTTTTATGACATTTTTTGACATATTATGCTATGACTTTTTATGACGTTTTTACACGGCATACTTGACTATAACTTTCGATGACATATTTTACAACATACTATGCCACAACTTTTTCATTACATATTTTACAACATGAGTATGTTATACTATGGCTTTTGTTTGACATATTTTTCAACAAACTATACTATGACTTTTTCATGACATATTTTTCAACATACTATACTATGAATTTTTATGACATTTTTATACTATGACTTTTTATAACATCTTTTTTGACATACTATGCAATGACTTTTTTATGACATTTTTGGCTCTACTATAACTTTTCTATGCCATATTTTACGACATACTATACTATAACTTTTTTATGACAAATCTTTCCACACACTATACTATGACTTTTTTATGACATATTTTTCGACATACTATACTATGACTTTTTATGACATATTTTACGAAATACTCTACCATGACTTTTATACGACATATGTTTCGACATGAAATACTATGACATTTTTATGACATATTTATTGACGCAAGATACTGACTTTTTATGACATATTTTCGACATACTATGAATTTTTTATGACATATTTTTCTACACGCTACTATGACTTTTTATGATATATTTTACAACATACTATACTATCACTTTTTTATGACATTTTTCATGGCATAATAGATTTTGACCTTTTGACATCAAACTATGAATTTTCTTATGAAATTGTGATGACATACTACACTATGACTTTTTATGACATTGTCCCCACTGCTTTCTCCCTCTACAGCAAAGACTGCCGCTCAGGAGATCCGAACACATTCAAAACTGTGGAGATGACAATGGACTTTGGGAGGAGCTCCCCAACACTGCCCCACCATACTAAACAGCACTGTGTCTGCTGTGGAGTCTTTAGGTTTTTGGTATCCACAATCTCCTAGGTCCTTAAGTGGACATCCAACATTGACACAATCAGGAAAAGGACCAGAGGATGTACTTCGCCAGATCCGAAAGTTCAAACTGCCTCAGGAGCTGCTGATCCAATTTTACACAGCATTCAGTCTTTTCTTTGCACATCCATAACTGTGTGGTTTGAATCAACCACCAAACAGGACAGGAAAAGTACAACAGTACTACAACAGTCAGGACTGCAGAAAGAATCATTATTGCAAACCTGTCCTCCACTCAGGACTTATACACACAAGAGTCAAGACACATGTCATTGTTTTATTCTATACTTTTTAATATATATGTTTATATCTTTGACCAGCGTTGTTGTAATGTTTCAGCTGTGTGTCTATTTCTGACTATGTACATTGAGAGCAACAGAAACTGGAGTCAAATTCACATACTTGGCCAATAAAAATGATTGTGATTCAGATTAATTATTGTGTCAAAGTGTAGTATGCAGTAAAAAAAAAGTAAAAAATACATAGTATAGTACGTTGGAAAAAGTCATAAAATGTCATGGTATCGTATGTCAAAAAGCTCATAAAAAGTCATTGTATAGTATGTAAAAAATGTTTGCAGTATGTTGAAAACGTCATAGTATAGTATCTTTAGAAGAAAAAGGTCTGGAGTGCTCAGAAGTTCAAACAAATCATGAATGTGCTCTTTGGAAGTGAACAGAAAAGTAAAAAAAAACAGGTCCAAGGCACTCTTCTTGCAAAAAGTTAAAAAGCCTTTATTTAGATAGCTATTTCTTTTGAAAGTGTTAGTACATTAAATATAAAGCTGGGTAACGACCCACATGTAGTAGCACAAACAGCCTTCTTCAGGCTCAGAACACAGTTTTCCCTTTAGTAGATGATGACTGCAAGATGATTGCAAACATCTGAGAGGAGCCAGTGAAAAAATGCAAAGTATAACCACCAGATGGCTCTAAAAGAGTGAAAGTGAAAAATAAGGCTGACATGGGTGTGCAAAACAGAAACAGGAAAACAAAAATAAATGAAACAAAATGTAATGATTTTCAATATTTTTACAAACAGCTTCAGAGGGTTATACATATACCTTAAAAAACAGTTCCAAAGGACCGTAATAAATTTCTTCATTTAGTCCTGGAAAAGTATGTCAAAAAATGTCATAGTTTAGCATGTCGAAAAAAGTGTTTAAAAAAGTCATAGTACAGCATGTCCAAAAAAGTGAATAAAAAGTCATAGTATAGCATGTCGAAATAAATGATTAAAATGTCACAGTATAGTATGTCGAAAAAGTCATAGTATAGTATGTCCAAGAAAGTCCTAGTGTAGTATGTCGAGAAAAGTCATAAAAAAGTAATTTTATGTCGAAAAAACGTCTAATAAAAAGTCAATTATAGTATGTCAAAAAAGAAATAAAATGTTCATAGTATAGTGTCGAAAAAATCATAGAAAGTCATAGTATAATGACAAAAAAGTCATAGTGTAGTATGTCGAAAAAGGTGATAAAAAGTCATAGAATAGTATGTCTAAAAAAGTCATAGCATAGTATGTCCAAAAAGTCATAGTATAGTATGTCTAGAAAAGTCATAGCATTGTATGTCCAAAAAGTCATAGTATAGTATGTCCAAAAAATGAATTAAGAATCATAGTACAGTATGTCGAAACAAGCCATAGTATAGTATGTCTAAAAAGTAATACAAAGTTATAGTATAGTATGTCAAAAAAGTCATAGTAAAGCATATCAATAAAAGTGATAAAAAAGTCATAGTATAGTATGTCCAAAAAAGTGTCAAACAAGTCATAGTACAGTATGTCGATAAATGTCATCAATATGTCGAAAAAAGTGATTAAATAGTCATAGTATAGTAAGTCGAAAAAAGGCATAGTATAGTATGTCAAAAAAAGGTATAAAAAGTCAAAGTATAGTATGTCTAAAATAAAAATAAAAAGTCACAGTATAGTATGTCTAAAATAGAAATTAAAAAGTCACAGTATAGTATGTCGAAATAAGTGATAAAAAAATCATAGTATAGCATGTCAAAATAAATTATTAAAATGTCACATTATAGTATGTTGAAAAAGGTCATAGTATAACATTCGAAAAAAGGTTTTAAAATAGCCATAGTAAAGTAAGTCGAAAAAAGTCAAAGTATAGTATGTCGAAAAGACAAATAAAAAGTAATCGGATAGTATGTCGAAAAAAGTGTTAAAAAAGTCACAGTATAGTATGTTGAAAAAGTCATAGTATAGTATGTCGAAAAAAGAGAAATAAAAAGTAATAGTATAGTATGTCCAAGAAAGTGAATAAAAAGTCATAGTATAGCATGTCGAAATAAGTGATTAAAATGTTACAGTATAGTATGTCTAAAATAGAAATAAAAAGTCACAGTATGGTATGTCGAAATAAGTGATAAAAAATGTCATAGTATAGCATGTCGAAATAAATGATTAAAATGTCACAGTATGGTATGTCTAAAATAGAAATTAAAAAGTCACAGTATAGTATGTCGAAAAAAGTGTTAAAAAAGTCATAGAATAGTATGTCCAAAAAAGTCATAGTATAGTATGTCCAAGAAAGTAAATAAAAAGTCATAGTACAGTATGTCGAAACTGTCATAGTATAACATGCGAAAAAAGTTTAAAAATAGTCATAGTATAGTAAGTCGAAAAAAGGCATAGTATAGTATGTCTAAAATAGAAATAAAAAGTCACAAGTGATCTTTTGACATACTATAGTATGTCAAAAAAAGTGTTAAAAAAGTTATAGTATAGTATGTCCAAAAAAGTCATAGTATCGTATGTCCAAAAATGTCATGGTATAGTATGTCAAAGAAAGTGAATAAAAAGTCATAGTGTAGTATGTCCAAGAAAGTGAATAAAAAGTCATAGTATAGTATGTTGAAAAAGGTCATAGTATAACATGAGAAAAAAGTTTAAAAATAGTCATAGTATAGTAAGTCGAAAAAAGTCATAGTATAGTATGTCCAAAACAGTCATAGCATAATATGCGAAAAAAATGATTAAAAAAGTCATTGTATAGTGTCGAAAAAGTCATAGTATAGCATGTTGAAAAAAGGGTAAAAAGTCGTAGTATAGTATGTCCAAAACAGTCATAGTATAGTATGTCCAAGAAAGTCTTAAAAAGTCATAGTAGTAGTATGTCCAAAACAGTCATAGTATAATATGTCAAAAAAGTTATTAAAAAAACGATATAGTATAGCATGTCAAATTTTTTTTAAAAAGTCATAGTATAGTATGTCCAAGAAAGTTAATAAAAGTCATAGTACAGGGTCGAAACTGTCATAGTATAGTATGTTGAAAAAGGACATAGTGTAACATCGCGAAAAAAAGTTAAAAAAAGGCATAGTATAGTATGTCTAAAATAGAAATAAAAAGTCACAGTATAGTATGTCGACAAAAGTCATGTTATGATATGTCAAAAAGTGTCATAGTATAGTATGTTATGGTATAGAAAAAAGTGTTTAAAAAAGTCATAGTATAGCATGTCCAAAAAAGTGAATAAAAAATCATGGTACAAGCATGTCAATACAAGTCATAGAATAGCATGTCGAAAAAAGTGATTAAAAAGTCATTATATAGAATGTCCAAAAAAGTCATAGTATAGTATGTCCAAAAAAGTCATGTCCAAAAAAGTCATAGTATAGTATGTCCAAGAAAGTGAATAAAAAGTCATAGTATAGTATGTCGAAAAAAAGTGTCAAACAAGTCATAGTACAGTATGTCGAAAAAAGTCATAGTATAGCATGTCCAAAAAAGTGAATAAAAAATCATAGTACAAGTATGTTGATACAAGTCATAGTATAGCATGTCGAAAAAAGTGAATAAAAAGTCATAGTATAGTATGTCCAAAAACGTCATAGTATAGTATGTCCAAGAAAGTGAATAAAAAGTCATAGTATAGTATGTACAAAACAGTCATAGCATAATATGTCGAAAAAAATGATTAAAAAGTCATTGTATAGTATGTCGAAAAAGTCATAGTATAGTATGTCGAAAAAAGTGTTAAAAAAGTAATAGTATAGTATGTCCAAAAACGTCATAGTATAGTATGTCCAAGAAAGTGAATAAAAAGTCATAGTATAGTATGTTGAAAAAGGTCATAGTATAACATGAGAAAAAAGTCGAAAAAAGTCATAGTATAGTATGTCCAAAACAGTCATAGCATAATATGTCGAAAGAAATGATTAAAAAATCATAGTATAGTATGTCCAAAACAGTCATAGTATAGTATGTCCAAGAAAGTGTTAAAAAAGTCATAGTATAGTATGTCCAAAACAGTCATAGTATAATATGTCGAAAAAAGTTATTAAAACGTTATAGTATAGCATGTCAAAAAAAGTGTTAAAAAAGTCATAGTATAGTATGTCCAAGAAAGTTAATAAAAAGTCATAGTACAGTATGTCGAAACTGTCATAGTATAGTATGTTGAAAAAGGACATAGTGTAACATGCGAAAAAAGTTAAGAAATAGTCATAGTATAGTAAGTCGAAAAAAGGCATAGTATAGTATGTCTAAAATAGAAATAAAAAGTCACAGTATAGTATGTCGAAAAAAGTCATGTTATGGTATGTCAAAAAATGTCATAGTTTAGCATGTCGAAAAAAGTGTTTAAAAAAGTCATAGTATAGCATGTCCAAAAAAGTGAATAAAAAGTCATAGTATAGCATGTCGAAATAAATGATTAAAATGTCACAGTATAGTATGTCGAAAAAGTCATAGTATAGTATGTCCAAGAAAGTGTTAAAAAAGTCATAGTATAGTATGTCCAAAACAGTCATAGTATAGTATGTCCAAGAAAGTGTTAAAAAAGTCATAGTATAGTATGTCCAAGAAAGTGAATAAAAAGTCATAGTATAGCATGTCGAAAAAAGTGTTAAAAAAGTCGTAGTATAGTATGTCCAAAAAAGTCATAGTATAGTATGTCCAAGAAAGTGTTAAAAAAGTCATAGTATAGTATGTCCAAAACAGTCATAGTATAGTATGTCCAAGAAAGTGTTAAAAAAGTCATAGTATAGTATGTCCAAGAAAGTGAATAAAAAGTCATAGTACAGTATGTCGAAACTGTCATAGTATAGTATGTTGAAAAAGGTCATAGTATAACATGCGAAAAAAGTTAAAAAATAGTCATAGTATAGTAAGTCGAAAAAAGTCATAGTATAGTATGTCCAAAACAGTCATAGCATAATATGTCGAAAAAAATGATTAAAAAGTCATAGTATAGTATGTCGAAAATGTCATAGTATAGCATGTCGAAAAAAGGGGTAAAAAAGTCGTAGTATAGTATGTCCAAAAAAGTCATAGTATAGTATGTCCAAGAAAGTGTTTAAAAAGTCATAGTATAGTATGTCGAAAAATGTCATAGTATAGTATGTCGAAATAAGTGATTAAAATGTCACAGTATAGTATGTCTAAAATAGAAATAAAAAGTCATAGTATAGCATGTCGAAATAAATGATTAAAATGTCACAGTATAGTATGTCGAATAAGTCATAGTATAGCATGTCGAAAAAAGTGTTAAAAAAGTCGTAGTATAGTATGTCCAAAAAAGTCATAGTATAGTATGTCCAAGAAAGTGTTAAAAAAGTCAAGTATAGTATGTCCAAAACAGTCATAGTATAGTATGTCCAAGAAAGTCTTAAAAAAGTCATAGTATAGTATGTCCAAAACAGTCATAGTATAATATGTCGAAAAAAGTTATTAAAACGTTATAGTATAGCATGTCAAATTCTTTTTTAAAAAGTCATAGTATAGTATGTCCAAGAAAGTTATTAAAAAGTCATAGTACAGTATGTCGAAACTGTCATAGTATAGTATGTTGAAAAAGGACATAGTGTAACATGCGAAAAAAGTTTAAAAAAAGGCATAGTATAGTATGTCTAAAATAGAAATAAAAAGTCACAGTATAGTATGTCGAAAAAAGTCATGTTATGATATGTCAAAAAGTGTCATAGTATAGTATGTTATGGTATAGAAAAAAGTGTTTAAAAAAGTCATAGTATAGCATGTCCAAAAAAGTGTTTAAAAAAGTCATAGTATAGCATGTCCAAAAAAGTGAATGAAAGGCATAGTATAGCATGTCCAAAAAAGTTAATAAAAAGTCATAGTATAGTATGTCGAAAAAAGTGTTAAAGCGCCCATATTATGCTCATTGTCAGGTTCATAACTGTATTTTAAGGTTGTACCAGAATAGGTTTACATGGTTTAATTTTCAAAAAACACCATATTTTTGTTGTACTGCACAGCTCTCTCTCACTGCTGCAGATCCTCTTTTCACCTGGTTTCTGTTTTAACTACAGAGTGAGACCTCTTTTCATCTTCACTACTATCTTTGATGGCACTCGCACATGCTCAGTAGCTCAGATGTAGAGCATGTCAGCTAGCTAACTCTAGAGACAGTAAAAGAAAGCCTGTTTCTTCAACTTTGGTCAGTTACAAGGCAGGATTAGCTGGGAGACTTCTAAATGAGGGCGCACATGTAAGTAGTTCTTTTGTAGATTATGGTGAACTTGTGTGTGTTGTAGTAGTGCTTTGCTATCGAGAACGACATAGCATGCTAGCGTTAGCATGCTAACGCTAACGCTACGAGCTAACGGTTGTGGTTAGCCAGCTCATTTCGGACTGGGATGTCACAGTCCGAGCCGATTTTGAACAGCTCACTAGGAGACTGAAGGCAGGACACATTCAGAAACCGTATCTCACTCAAAACAGCATGGATGGATTTTTTTCAAAGTTTGTATGTGTGTGGAAGCACCTGAGACACAAAAGAACACCCCAAATCCCAGAAAAAGTGATTTTTTCATAATATGGGCACTTTAAAAAAGTAATCGTATAGTATGTCCAAAAACGTCATAGTATAGTATGTCCAAGAAAGTGAATAAAAAGTCATAGTATAGTATGTTGAAAAAGGTCATAGTATAACATGCGAAAAAAGTTTAAAAATAGTCATAGTATAGTAAGTCGAAAAAAGTCATAGTATAGTATGTCCAAAACAGTCATAGCATAATATGTGGAAAGAAATGATTAAAAAGTCATAGTATAGTATGTCGAAAAAGTAATAGTATAGCATGTCGAAAAAAGTGTTAAAAAAGTCATAGTATAGTATGTCCAAGAAAGTGTTAAAAAAAGTCATAGTATAGTTGGTCCAAAACAGTCATTGTATAGTATTTCGAAAAAAGTGTTAAAAAAGTCATAGTATAGTATGGTCAAGAAAGTGAATAAAAAGTCATAGTATAGTATGTTGAAAAAGGTCATAGTATAACATGCGAAAAAAGTTTAAAAATAGTCATAGTATAGTAAGTCAAAAAAATCATAGTATAGTATGTCCAAAACAGTCATAGCATAATATGTCGAAAAAAATGATTAAAAAGTCATTGTATAGTATGTCGAAAAAGTCATAGTATAGTATGTCGAAAAAAGTGTTAAAAAAGTAATAGTATAGTATGTCCAAAAACGTCATAGTATAGTATGTCCAAGAAAGTGAATTAAAAGTCATAGCATAGTATGTTGAAAAAGGTCATAGTATAACATGAGAAAAAAGTTAAAAAATAGTCATAGTATAGTAAGTCGAAAAAAGTCATAGTATAGTATGTCCAAAACAGTCATAGTATAGTATGTCCAAGAAAGTGTTAAAAAAGTCATAGTATAGTATGTCCAAAACAGTCATAGTATAATATGTCGAAAAAAGTTATTAAAACGTTATAGTATAGCATGTCAAAAAAAGTGTTAAAAAAGTCATAGTATAGTATGTCCAAGAAAGTTAATAAAAAGTCATAGTACAGTATGTCGAAACTGTCATAGTATAGTATGTTGAAAAAGGACATAGTGTAACATGTCGAAAAAAGTGTTTAAAAAAGTCATAGTATAGCATGTCCAAAAAAGTGAATAAAAAGTCATAGTATAGCATGTCGAAATAAATGATTAAAATGTCACAGTATAGTATGTCGAAAAAGTCATAGTATAGTATGTCCAAGAAAGTGTTAAAAAAGTCATAGTATAGTATGTCCAAAACAGTCATAGTATAGTATGTCCAAGAAAGTGTTAAAAAAGTCATAGTATAGTATGTCCAAGAAAGTGAATAAAAAGTCATAGTATAGCATGTCGAAAAAAGTGTTAAAAAAGTCGTAGTATAGTATGTCCAAAAAAGTCATAGTATAGTATGTCCAAGAAAGTGTTAAAAAAGTCATAGTATAGTATGTCCAAAACAGTCATAGTATAGTATGTCCAAGAAAGTGTTAAAAAAGTCATAGTATAGTATGTCCAAGAAAGTGAATAAAAAGTCATAGTACAGTATGTCGAAACTGTCATAGCATAATATGTCGAAAAAAATGATTAAAAAGTCATTGTATGGTATGTTGAAAAAAAGTCATAGTATAACACCGCAAAAAAAGTTAAAAAATAGTCATAGTATAGTAAGTCGAAAAAAGTCATAGTATAGTATGTCCAAAACAGTCATAGCATAATATGTCGAAAAAAATGATTAAAAAGTCATTGTATGGTATGTCGAAAAATTCATAGTATAGTATGTCGAAAAAAGTGTTAAAAAAGTAATAGTATAGTATGTCCAAAAACGTCATAGTATAGTATGTCCAAGAAAGTGAATAAAAAGTCATAGTATAGTATGTTGAAAAAGGTCATAGTATAACATGAGAAAAAAGTTTAAAAATAGTCATAGTATAGTAAGTCGACAAAAGTCATAGTATAGTATGTCCAAAACAGTCATAGCATAATATGTCGAAAAAAATGATTAAAAAGTCATTGTATAGTATGTCAAAAAAGTCATAGTATAGTATGGGGCAAAAAAGTGTTAAAAAAGTAATAGTATAGTATGTCCAAAAACGTCATAGTATAGTATGTCCAAGAATAGTGAATAAGTCATAGCATAGTTATGTTGAAAAAAGGTCATAGTATAACATGAGAAAAAAAGTTAAAAAATAATCATAGTATAGTAAGTCGAAAAAAGTCATAGTATAGTATGTCCAAAACAGTCATAGTATAGTATGTCCAAGAAAGTGTTAAAAAAGTCATAGTATAGTATGTCCAAAACAGTCATAGTATAATATGTCGAAAAAAGTTATTAAAACGTTATAGTATAGCATGTCAAAAAAAGTGTTAAAAAAGTCATAGTATAGTATGTCCAAGAAAGTTAATAAAAAGTCATAGTACAGTATGTCGAAACTGTCATAGTATAGTATGTTGAAAAAGGACATAGTGTAACATGTCGAAAAAAGTGTTTAAAAAAGTCATAGTATAGCATGTCCAAAAAAGTGAATAAAAAGTCATAGTATAGCATGTCGAAATAAATGATTAAAATGTCACAGTATAGTATGTCGAAAAAGTCATAGTATAGTATGTCCAAGAAAGTGTTAAAAAAGTCATAGTATAGTATGTCCAAAACAGTCATAGTATAGTATGTCCAAGAAAGTGTTAAAAAAGTCATAGTATAGTATGTCCAAGAAAGTGAATAAAAAGTCATAGTATAGCATGTCGAAAAAAGTGTTAAAAAAGTAGTATAGTATGTCCAAAAAAGTCATAGTATAGTATGTCCAAGAAAGTGTTAAAAAAGTCATAGTATAGTATGTCCAAAACAGTCATAGTATAGTATGTCCAAGAAAGTGTTAAAAAAGTCATAGTATAGTATGTCCAAGAAAGTGAATAAAAAGTCATAGTACAGTATGTCGAAACTGTCATAGCATAATATGTCGAAAAAAATGATTAAAAAGTCATTGTATGGTATGTTGAAAAAGGTCATAGTATAACATGCGAAAAAAGTTAAAAAATAGTCATAGTATAGTAAGTCGAAAAAAGTCATAGTATAGTATGTCCAAAACAGTCATAGCATAATATGTCGAAAAAAATGATTAAAAAGTCATTGTATGGTATGTCGAAAAAGTCATAGTATAGTATGTCGAAAAAAGTGTTAAAAAAGTAATAGTATAGTATGTCCAAAAACGTCATAGTATAGTATGTCCAAGAAAGTGAATAAAAAGTCATAGTATAGTATGTTGAAAAAGGTCATAGTATAACATGAGAAAAAAGTTTAAAAATAGTCATAGTATAGTAAGTCGACAAAAGTCATAGTATAGTATGTCCAAAACAGTCATAGCATAATATGTGGAAAGAAATGATTAAAAAGTCATAGTATAGTATGTCGAAAAAGTAATAGTATAGCATGTCGAAAAAAGTGTTAAAAAAGTCATAGTATAGTATGTCCAAAACAGTCATAGCATAATATGTCGAAAAAAATGATTAAAAAGTCATAGTATAGTATGTCGAAAAAGTCATAGTATAGCATGTCGAAAAAAGGGGTAAAAAAGTCATAGTATAGTATGTCCAAAACAGTCATAGCATAATATGTCGAAAAAAATGATTAAAAAGTCATAGTATAGTATGTCGAAAAAGTCATAGTATAGCATGTCGAAAAAAGGGGTAAAAAAGTCGTAGTATAGTATGTCCAAAACAGTCATAGTATAGTATGTCCAAGAAAGTCTTAAAAAAGTCATAGTATAGTATGTCCAAAACAGTCATAGTATAATATGTCGAAAAAAGTTATTCTTATAACGGTTATAGCATGTCAAATTGTTTTTTTAAAAAGTCATAGTATAGTATGTCCAAGAAAGTTAATAAAAAGTCATAGTACAGTATGTCGAAACTGTCATAGTATAGTATGTTGAAAAAGGACATAGTGTAACATGCGAAAAAAGTTTAAAAAAAAGGCATAGTATAGTATGTCTAAAATAGAAATAAAAAGTCACAGTATAGTATGTCGAAAAAAGTCATGTTATGATATGTCAAAAAGTGTCATAGTATAGTATGTTATGGTATAGAAAAAAGTGTTTAAAAAAGTCATAGTATAGCATGTCCAAAAAGTGAATAAAAAATCATGGTACAAGCATGTCAATACAAGTCATAGAATAGCATGTCCAAAAAAGTGATTAAAAAGTCATTATATAGAATGTCCAAAAAAGTCATAGTATAGTATGTCCAAAAAAGTCATGTCCAAAAAAGTCATAGTATAGTATGTCCAAGAAAGTGAATAAAAAGTCATAGTATAGTATGTCGAAAAAAAGTGTCAAACAAGTCATAGTACAGTATGTCGAAAAAAGTCATAGTATAGCATGTCCAAAAAAGTGAATAAAAAATCATAGTACAAGTATGTTGATACAAGTCATAGTATAGCATGTCAAAAAAAGTGAATAAAAAATCATAGTATAGTATGTCCAAAAACGTCATAGTATAGTATGTCCAAGAAAGTGAATAAAAAGTCATAGTATAGTATGTCCAAAACAGTCATAGCATAATATGTCGAAAAAAATGATTAAAAAGTCATTGTATAGTATGTCGAAAAAGTCATAGTATAGTATGTCCAAAACAGTCATAGTATAATATGTCGAAAAAAGTTATTAAAACGTTATAGTATAGCATGTCAAAAAAAGTGTTAAAAAAGTCATAGTATAGTATGTCCAAGAAAGTTAATAAAAAGTCATAGTACAGTTATGTCAGAGCATATATTATGTTTAAAAAAAGGACATTGTGTAACATGGCGAAAAAAGTAAAAAATAGTCATAGTATAGTAAGTCGAAAAAAAGGCATAGTATAGTATGTCTAAAATAGAAATAAAAAGTCACAGTATAGTATGTCGAAAAAAGTCATGTTATGGTATGTCAAAAAATGTCATAGGATAGCATGTCGAAAAAAGTGTTTAAAAAAGTCATAGTATAGCATGTCCAAAAAAGTGAATGAAAAGTCATAGTATAGCATGTCGAAATAAATGATTAAAATGTCACAGTATAGTATGTCGAAAAAGTCATAGTATAGTATGTCGAAAAAAGTGTTAAAAAAAGTCATAGTATAGTATGTCCAAAAACGTCATAGTATAGTATCCAAGAAAGTGAATAAAAAGTCATAGTATAGTATGTTGAAAAAGGTCATAGTATAACATGAGAAAAAAGTTTAAAAATAGTCATAGTATAGTATGTTGAAAAAGATCATAGTATAACATGAGAAAAAAAGTTAAAAATAGTCATAGTATAGTAAGTCGAAAAAAAGTCATAGTATAGTATGTCCAAAACAGTCATAGCATAATATGCGAAAAAAAATGATTAAAAAGTCATTGTATATTATGTCGAAAAAGTCATAGTATAGTATGTCGAAAAAAGTGTTAAAAAAGTAATAGTATAGTATGTCCAAAAACGTCATAGTATACCATGTCCAAGAAAGTGAATAAAAAGTCATAGTATAGTATGTTGAAAAAGGTCATAGTATAACATGAGAAAAAAGTTTAAAAAAAGTCATAGTATAGTATGTCCAAAACAGTCATAGCATAATATGTCGAAAGAAATGATTAAAAAATCATAGTATAGTATGTCCAAAACAGTCATAGTATAGTATGTCCAAGAAAGTGTTAAAAAATTCATAGTATAGTATGTCCAAAACAGTCATAGTATAGTATGTCCAAGAAAGTCTTAAAAAGTCATAGTATAGTATGTCCAAAACAGTCATAGTATAATATGTCGAAAAAAGTTATTAAAACGTTATAGTATAGCATGTCAAAAAAATGTTAAAAAAGTCATAGTATAGTATGTCCAAGAAAGTTAATAAAAAGTCATAGTACAGTATGTCGAAACTGTCATAGTATAGTATGTTGAAAAAGGACATAGTGTAACATGCGAAAAAAGTTAAAAAATAGTCATAGCATAGTAAGTCGAAAAAAGGCATAGTATAGTATGTCTAAAATAGAAATAAAAAGTCACAGAATAGTATGTCGAAAAAAGTCATGTTATGGTATGTCAAAAAATGTCATAGTATAGCATGTCGAAAAAAGTGTTTAAAAAAGTCATAGTATAGCATGTCCAAAAAAGTGAATAAAAAGTCATAGTATAGCATGTCGAAATAAATGATTAAAATGTCACAGTATAGTATGTCGAAAACGTCATAGTATAGTATGTCCAAGAAAGTGTTAAAAAAGTCATAGTATAGTATGTCCAAAACAGTCATAGTATAGTATGTCCAAGAAAGTGTTAAAAAAGTCATAGTATAGTATGTCCAAGAAAGTTAATAAAAAGTCATAGTACAGTATGTCGAAACTGTCATAGTATAGTATGTTGAAAAAGGACATAGTGTAACATGCGAAAAAAGTAAAAAAAATAGTCATAGTATAGTAAGTCGAAAAAAGGCATAGTATAGTATGTCTAAAAAAGTGAATAAAAAGTCATAGTATAGTATGTCCAAAAAAGTGTTAAAAAAGTCATAGTATAGTATTTCCAAGAAAGTGTTAAAAAGTCATAGTATAGTATGTTGAAAAAGGTCATAGTATAACATGCGAAAACAGTTTAAAAATAGTCATAGTATAGTAAGTCGAAAAAAGTCATAGTATAGTATGTCCAAAACAGTCATAGCATAATATGTCGAAAAAAATTATTAAAAAGTCATAGTATAGTATGTCGAAAAAGTCATAGTATAGCATGTCGAAAAAAGGGGTAAAAAAGTCGTAGTATAGTATGTCCAAAAACGTCGTAGTATAGTATGTCCAAGAAAGTGTTTAAAAAGTCATAGTATAGTATGTCGAAAAATGTCATAGTATAGCCTGTCGAAATAAGTGATTAAAATCTCACAGTATAGTATGTCTAAAATAGAAATAAAAAGTCATAGTATAGCATGTCGAAATAAATTATTAAAATGTCACAGTATAGTATGTTGAAAAAGTCATAGTATAGCATGTCGAAAAAAGGGGTAAAAAAGTCATAAATATGTCCAAAAAAGTCATAGTATAGTATGTCCAAAAAAGTCATAGTATAGTATGTCTAAAAAAGTGATTAAAATGTCACAGTATAGTATGTCTAAAATAGAAATAAAAAGTCATAGTATAGCATGTCGAAATAAATTATTAAAATGTCACAGTATAGTATGTTGAAAAAGTCATAGTATAGCATAACGAAAAAGGGTAAAAAAGTCATAGTATAGTATGTCCAAAAAAGTCATAGTATAGTATGTCCAAAAAAGTCATAGTAAAGTATGTCCAAGAAAGTGTTAAAAAAGTCATAGTATAACAAGTTCGAAATAAATTATTAAAATGTCACAGTATGTCGAAAAAAAGAATTTAAAAATGTATAAAAAATAGTATTATGTCAAAAGTCATAGTGATAGTATGTCCAAAAAGTCATAGTATAGTATGTCCAAGAAAAGTCATAGTTATCCAAAAGTCATAGTATATCAAAAACAGTCATAGTATAGTATGTCCAAGAAAGTCTTAAAAAGTCATAGTATAGTATGTCCAAAACAGTCATAGTATAATATGTCGAAAAAAGTTATTAAAACGTTATAGTATAGCATGTCAAAAATGTTAAAAAAGTCATAGTATAGTATGTCCAGAAGAAAGTTAATAAAAAGTCATAGTAAATTATTTCAAGAACAAAACTGTCATTGTATAGTATGTTGAAAAAGGACATAGTGTAACATGCGAAAAAAGTTAAAAAATAGTCATAGTATAGTAAAAAGGCATAGTATAGTATGTCTAAAATAGAAATAAAAAGTGTCATAGTATAGTTGTCCAAAACAGTCATAGTATAGTATGTCCAAGAAAGTGTTAAAAAGTCATAGTATAGTATGTCCAAGAAAGTTAATAAAAAGTCATAGTAAAGCATATGTCGAAACTGTCATAGTATAGTTGTTGAAAAAGGACATAGTGTAACATGCGAAAAAATATAAAAAAATAGTCATAGTATAAAGTCGAAAATAGAAATAAAAAGTCACAGTATAGTATGTTGAAAAAAAGTCATGTTATGGTATGTCAAAAAATGTCATAGTATAGCATGTCGAAAAAAGTGTTTAAAAAGTCATAGTATAGCATGTCCAAAAAATGAATAAAAAATCATAAGTATAGTATGTCCAAAAAGTGTTAAAAAAAATAATAGTATAGTATGTCCAAAAACGCCATAGTATGATAGTATGTCCAAGAAAGTGAATAAAAAGTTATGAGTATGTTGAAAAAGGTCATAGTATAACAATGAGAAAAAAAGTTTAAAAATAGTCATAGTATAGTAAGTCGAAACAAAGTCATAGTATAGTATGTCCAAAACAGTCATAGCATAATATGTGGAAAGAAATGATTAAAAAGTCATAGTATAGTATGTCGAAAAAAGTAATAGTATAGCATGTCGAAAAAGTGTTAAAAAAGTCATAGTATAGTATGTCCAAAAACAGTCATAGCATAATATGTCGAAAAAAATGATTAAAAAGTCATAGTATAGTATGTCGAAAAAGTCATAGTATAGCATGTCGAAAAAAGGGGTAAAAAAGTCATAGTATAGTATGTCCAAAACAGTCATAGCATAATATGTCGAAAAAAATGATTAAAAAGTCATAGTATAGTATGTCGAAAAAGTCATAGTATAGCATGTCGAAAAAAGGGGTAAAAAAGTCGTAGTATAGTATGTCCAAAACAGTCATAGTATAGTATGTCCAAGAAAGTCTTAAAAAAGTCATAGTATAGTATGTCCAAAACAGTCATAGTATAATATGTCGAAAAAAGTTATTAAAACGTTATAGTATAGCATGTCAAATTGTTTTTTTAAAAAGTCATAGTATAGTATGTCCAAGAAAGTTAATAAAAAGTCATAGTACAGTATGTCGAAACTGTCATAGTATAGTATGTTGAAAAAGGACATAGTGTAACATGCGAAAAAAGTTTAAAAAAAAGGCATAGTATAGTATGTCTAAAATAGAAATAAAAAGTCACAGTATAGTATGTCGAAAAAAGTCATGTTATGATATGTCAAAAAGTGTCATAGTATAGTATGTTATGGTATAGAAAAAAGTGTTTAAAAAAGTCATAGTATAGCATGTCCAAAAAGTGAATAAAAAATCATGGTACAAGCATGTCAATACAAGTCATAGAATAGCATGTCCAAAAAAGTGATTAAAAAGTCATTATATAGAATGTCCAAAAAAGTCATAGTATAGTATGTCCAAAAAGTCATGTCCAAAAAGTCATAGTATAGTATGTCCAAGAAAGTTGAATAAAAAGTCATAGTTTATGTAAAGCGCAAAAAAAGTGTCAAACAAGTCATAGTAACAGTATGTCGAAAAAAAGTCATAGTATAGCATGTCCAAAAAAGTGAATAAAAAATCATAGTACTAAGTATGTTGATACAAGTCATAGTATAGCATGTCAAAAAAGTGAATAAAAATCATAGTATAGTATGTCCAAAAACGTCTCATATAGTATAGTATGTCCAAGAAAGTGAATAAAAAGTCATAGTATAGTATGTCCAAAACAGTCATAGCATAATATGTCGAAAAAAATGATTAAAAAGTCATTGTATAGTATGTCGAAAAAGTCATAGTATAGTATGTCCAAAACAGTCATAGTATAATATGTCGAAAAAAGTTATTAAAACGTTATAGTATAGCATGTCAAAAAAAGTGTTAAAAAAGTCATAGTATAGTATGTCCAAGAAAGTTAATAAAAAGTCATAGTACAGTATGTCGAAACTGTCATAGTATAGTATGTTGAAAAAGGACATAGTGTAACATGCGAAAAAAGTAAAAAAATAGTCATAGTATAGTAAGTCGAAAAAAAGGCATAGTATAGTATGTCTAAAATAGAAATAAAAAGTCACAGTATAGTATGTCGAAAAAAGTCATGTTATGGTATGTCAAAAAATGTCATAGGATAGCATGTCGAAAAAAGTGTTTAAAAAAGTCATAGTATAGCATGTCCAAAAAAGTGAATGAAAAGTCATAGTATAGCATGTCGAAATAAATGATTAAAATGTCACAGTATAGTATGTCGAAAAAGTCATAGTATAGTATGTCGAAAAAAGTGTTAAAAAAAGTCATAGTATAGTATGTCCAAAAACGTCATAGTATAGTATCCAAGAAAGTGAATAAAAAGTCATAGTATAGTATGTTGAAAAAGGTCATAGTATAACATGAGAAAAAAGTTTAAAAATAGTCATAGTATAGTATGTTGAAAAAGATCATAGTATAACATGAGAAAAAAGTTAAAAAATAGTCATAGTATAGTAAGTCGAAAAAAGTCATAGTATAGTATGTCCAAAACAGTCATAGCATAATATGTCGAAAAAAATGATTAAAAAGTCATTGTATATTATGTCGAAAAAGTCATAGTATAGTATGTCGAAAAAAGTGTTAAAAAAGTAATAGTATAGTATGTCCAAAAACGTCATAGTATACCATGTCCAAGAAAGTGAATAAAAAGTCATAGTATAGTATGTTGAAAAAGGTCATAGTATAACATGAGAAAAAAGTTTAAAAAAAGTCATAGTATAGTATGTCCAAAACAGTCATAGCATAATATGTCGAAAGAAATGATTAAAAAATCATAGTATAGTATGTCCAAAACAGTCATAGTATAGTATGTCCAAGAAAGTGTTAAAAAATTCATAGTATAGTATGTCCAAAACAGTCATAGTATAGTATGTCCAAGAAAGTCTTAAAAAGTCATAGTATAGTATGTCCAAAACAGTCATAGTATAATATGTCGAAAAAAGTTATTAAAACGTTATAGTATAGCATGTCAAAAAAATGTTAAAAAAGTCATAGTATAGTATGTCCAAGAAAGTTAATAAAAAGTCATAGTACAGTATGTCGAAACTGTCATAGTATAGTATGTTGAAAAAGGACATAGTGTAACATGCGAAAAAAGTTAAAAAATAGTCATAGCATAGTAAGTCGAAAAAAGGCATAGTATAGTATGTCTAAAATAGAAATAAAAAGTCACAGAATAGTATGTCGAAAAAAGTCATGTTATGGTATGTCAAAAAATGTCATAGTATAGCATGTCGAAAAAAGTGTTTAAAAAAGTCATAGTATAGCATGTCCAAAAAAGTGAATAAAAAGTCATAGTATAGCATGTCGAAATAAATGATTAAAATGTCACAGTATAGTATGTCGAAAACGTCATAGTATAGTATGTCCAAGAAAGTGTTAAAAAAGTCATAGTATAGTATGTCCAAAACAGTCATAGTATAGTATGTCCAAGAAAGTGTTAAAAAAGTCATAGTATAGTATGTCCAAGAAAGTTAATAAAAAGTCATAGTACAGTATGTCGAAACTGTCATAGTATAGTATGTTGAAAAAGGACATAGTGTAACATGCGAAAAAAGTAAAAAAAATAGTCATAGTATAGTAAGTCGAAAAAAGGCATAGTATAGTATGTCTAAAAAAGTGAATAAAAAGTCATAGTATAGTATGTCCAAAAAAGTGTTAAAAAAGTCATAGTATAGTATTTCCAAGAAAGTGTTAAAAAGTCATAGTATAGTATGTTGAAAAAGGTCATAGTATAACATGCGAAAACAGTTTAAAAATAGTCATAGTATAGTAAGTCGAAAAAAGTCATAGTATAGTATGTCCAAAACAGTCATAGCATAATATGTCGAAAAAAATTATTAAAAAGTCATAGTATAGTATGTCGAAAAAGTCATAGTATAGCATGTCGAAAAAAGGGGTAAAAAAGTCGTAGTATAGTATGTCCAAAAACGTCGTAGTATAGTATGTCCAAGAAAGTGTTTAAAAAGTCATAGTATAGTATGTCGAAAAATGTCATAGTATAGCCTGTCGAAATAAGTGATTAAAATCTCACAGTATAGTATGTCTAAAATAGAAATAAAAAGTCATAGTATAGCATGTCGAAATAAATTATTAAAATGTCACAGTATAGTATGTTGAAAAAGTCATAGTATGCGTCGAGTAAAAAGGGGTAAAAAAGTCATAAATATGTCCAAAAAAGTCATAGTATAGTATGTCCAAAAAAGTCATAGTATAGTATGTCTAAAAAAGTGATTAAAATGTCACAGTATAGTATGTCTAAAATAGAAATAAAAAGTCATAGTATAGCATGTCGAAATAAATTATTAAAATGTCACAGTATAGTATGTTGAAAAAGTCATAGTATAGCATCTCGAAAAAAGGGGTAAAAAAGTCATAGTATAGTATGTCCAAAAAAGTCATAGTATAGTATGTCCAAAAAAGTCATAGTAAAGTATGTCCTAGAAAGTGTTAAAAAAGTCATAGTATAGCAAGTTCGAAATAAATTATTAAAATGTCACAGTATAGCATGTCGAAAAAAGTGTTAAAAAAGTCGTAGTATAGTATGTCCAAAAAAGTCATAGTATAGTATGTCCAAGAAAGTCTTAAAAAAGTCATAGTATAGTATGTCCAAAACAGTCATAGTATAGTATGTCCAAGAAAGTCTTAAAAAAGTCATAGTATAGTATGTCCAAAACAGTCATAGTATAATATGTCGAAAAAAGTTATTAAAACGTTATAGTATAGCATGTCAAAAAAATGTTAAAAAAGTCATAGTATAGTATGTCCAAGAAAGTTAATAAAAAGTCATAGTACAGTATGTCGAAACTGTCATTGTATAGTATGTTGAAAAAGGACATAGTGTAACATGCGAAAAAAGTTAAAAAATAGTCATAGTATAGTAAGTCGAAAAAAGGCATAGTATAGTATGTCTAAAATAGAAATAAAAAGTCATAGTATAGTATGTCCAAAACAGTCATAGTATAGTATGTCCAAGAAAGTGTTAAAAAAGTCATAGTATAGTATGTCCAAGAAAGTTAATAAAAAGTCATAGTACAGTATGTCGAAACTGTCATAGTATAGTATGTTGAAAAAGGACATAGTGTAACATGCGAAAAAAGTAAAAAAAATAGTCATAGTATAGTAAGTCGAAAATAGAAATAAAAAGTCACAGTATAGTATGTCGAAAAAAGTCATGTTATGGTATGTCAAAAAATGTCATAGTATAGCATGTCGAAAAAAGTGTTTAAAAAAGTCATAGTATAGCATGTCCAAAAAAGTGAATAAAAAATCATAGTATAGTATGTCCAAAAAAGTGTTAAAAAAATAATAGTATAGTATGTCCAAAAACGTCATAGTATAGTATGTCCAAGAAAGTGAATAAAAAGTCATAGTATAGTATGTTGAAAAAGGTCATAGTATAACATGCGAAAAAAGTTTAAAAATAGTCATATTATAGTAAGTCGAAAAAAGTCATAGTATAGTATGTCCAAAACAGTCATAGAATAATATGTGGAAAGAAATGATTAAAAAGTCATAGTATAGTATGTCGAAAAAGTAATAGTATAGCATGTCGAAAAAAGTGTTAAAAAGTCATAGTATAGTATGTCCAAGAAAGTGTTAAAAAAGTCATAGTATAGTATGTCCAAAACAGTCATTGTACAGTATGTCCAAGAAGGTGTTAAAAAGGTCATAGTATAGTATGTCCAAAACAGTCATAGTATAGTATGTCCCAGAAAGTGTTAAAAAAGTCATAGTATAGTATGTCCAAAACAGTCATAGTATAATATGTCCAAGAAAGTGAATAAAAAGTCATAGTATAGTATGTTGAAAAAGGTCATAGTATAACATGCGAAAAAAGTGTTAAAAAAGTCATAGTATAGTATGTCCAAAACAGTCATTGTATAGTATTTCGAAAAGTGTTAAAAAAGTCATAGTATACTATGTCCAAGAAAGTGAATAAAAAGTCATAGTATAGTATGTTGAAAAAGGCCATAGTATAACTTGCGAAAAAAGTTTAAAAATAGTCATAGTATAGTAAGTCGAAAAAAGTCATAGTATAGTATGTCCAAAACAGTCATAGCATAATATGTCGAAAAAAATGATTAAAAAGTCATTGTATAGTATGTCGAAAAAGTCATAGTATAGTATGTCGAAAAAAGTGTTAAAAAAGTAATAGTATAGTATGTCCAAAAACGTCATAGTATAGTATGTCCAAGAAAGTGAATAAAAAGTCATAGTATAGTATGTTGAAAAAGGTCATACTATAACATGAGAAAAAAGTTTAAAAATAGTCATAGTATAGTAAGTCGAAAAAAGTCATAGTATAGTATGTCCAAAACAGTCATAGCATAATATGTCGAAAAAAATGATTAAAAAGTCATAGTATAGTATGTCGAAAATGTCATAGTATAGCATGTCGAAAAAAGGGGTAAAAAAGTCGTAGTATAGTATGTCCAAAAAAGTCATAGTATAGTATGTCCAAGAAAGTGTTTAAAAAGTCATAGTATAGTATGTCGAAAAATGTCATATTATAGCCTGTCGAAATAAGTGATTAAAATGTCACAGTATAGTATGTCTAAAATAGAAATAAAAAGTCATAGTATAGCATGTCGAAATAAATGATTAAAATGTCACAGTATAGTATGTCGAAAAAGTCATAGTATAGCATGTCGAAAAAAGTGTTAAAAAAGTCGTAGTATAGTATGTCCAAAAAAGTCATGGTATAGTATGTCCAAGAAAGTGTTAAAAAAGTCATAGTATAGTATGTCCAAACAGTCATAGTATAGTATGTTCAAGAAAGTCTTAAAAAAGTCATAGTATAGTATGTCCAAAACAGTCATAGTATAATATGTCGAAAAAAGTTATTAAAACGTTATAGTATAGCATGTCAAAATTTTTTTTAAAAAGTCATAGTATAGTATGTCCAAGAAAGTTAATAAACAGTCATAGTACAGTATGTCGAAACTGTCATAGTATAGTATGTTTAAAAAGGTCATAGTATAACGTGAAAAAAGTTAAAAATAGTCATAGTATAGTAAGTCGAAAAAAGTCATAGTATAGTATGTCCAAAACAGTCATAGCATAATATGTGGAAAGAAATTATTAAAAAGTCATAGTATAGTATGTTGAAAAAGTAATAGTATAGCATGTCGAAAAAAGTGTTAAAAAAGTCATAGTATAGTATGTCCAAGAAAGTGTTAAAAAAGTCATAGTATAGTATGTCCAAGAAAGTGAATAAAAAGTCATAGTATAGTATGTTGAAAAAGGTCATAGTATAACATGCGAAAAAAGTTTAAAAATAGTCATAGTATAGTATGTCCAAAACAGTCATAGCATAATATGTCGAAAAAAATGATTAAAAAGTCATAGTATAGTATGTCAAAAATGTCATAGTATAGCATGTCGAAAAAAGTGTTTAAAATGTCACAGTATAGTATGTTTAAAATAGAAATAAAAAGTCATAGTATAGAATGTCGAAATAAATTATTAAAATGTCACAGTATAGTATGTCGAAAAAGTCATAGTATAGTATGTCCAAGAAAGTGTTAAAAAAGTCATTGTATAGTAT
Source organism: Perca fluviatilis (assembly GCF_010015445.1). Lineage (NCBI taxonomy): Eukaryota > Metazoa > Chordata > Actinopteri > Perciformes > Percidae > Perca > Perca fluviatilis. Next base: position 9,194,901 of record NC_053134.1, read on the forward strand.
GTCCAAAACAGTCATAGTATAGTATGTCCAAGAAAGTGAATAAAAAGTCATAGTATAGTATGTCCAAAAAAGTGTCAAACAAGTCATAGTACAGTATGTCGATAAATGTCATCAGTATGTCGAAAAAAGTGATACAAAGTCATAGTATAGTATGTCGAAAAAAGTGATTAAATAGTCATAGTATAGTATGTCTAAATAGTAGTAAGAAGTTATAGTATAGTATGTTGAAAAAGGTCATGTATAGCATGCGAAAAAAAGTTTTTAAAAAAAGTCATGGTATAGTATGTTGAAAAAAGTGATAAAAAAAGTGACAGTACAGTATGTCGAAAATAAGTGATAAACAGTCAGAGTATAATGTCTAACAGAAATAAAAAGTCACAGTATAGCATGTCGAAAAAAGTGTTAAACAAGTCATAGTACAGTATGTTTAAATAAGGCATAGTCTACCATGTCGAAAAAATTATAAAAAAGTAATTGTATAGTATGTCAAAATAGTAATAAAAAGTTATAGTATAGTATATAAAAAAAGTCATAGTATAGCATGTCGAAAAAAATAATATAAAGTCATAGTATAGTATGTTGAAAAAGATCATAGTATAACATGCATAAAATAGTCATTACTATAGTATGTCGAAAATAGAAAATAAAAAGTCACAGTATAGTATGTCGAAAAAAGTCATGTTATGGTATGTTAAAAAAGTCGTAGTATAGTATGTCCAAAAAAGTGAATAAAAAGTCATATTATAGTATGTCGAAAAAAAGTGTCAAACAAGTCATAGTACAATATGTCGAAAAATGTCATAGTATAGCATGTCGAAATAAATTATTAAAATGTCACAGTATACTATGTCTAAAATAGAAATAAAAAGTCACAGTATAGTATTTCGAAATAAGTGTTAAAAAAGTCATAGTATAGTATGTCCAAAACAGTCATTGTATATAGTATTTTGAAAATAGTGATTAAAAAGTCATAGTATAGTATGTCCAAGAAAGTCAATAAAAAGTCATAGTATAGGCAGCTTGACACACTCCTACTGACTGATTCAGACTTTGTGAAGTTCATTACAGAACAAATAGATTTCTTTCTGCAGGTAAATAGGACTGATGGCGTCTCAGCTTCAACCCTCTGGGAGACACTTAAAGCATGTCTCTGGGGACAGATTATTTCTCACTCTGCTTATATTAGGAAGATGAAGTATAAGAATATTGAGGAACTATCTTCAGAAATTAAGGCTCTGGACAGGCTCATATCTGGTTCTCCGACCCCTGATTTGATTAAGAGGAGAGTAGGCTTACAAACTGAAATTGATCTCTTAACTACCGCCCAAGCGGAGAGGCTCCTCTTTAAGTCCCATAGTAGATTCTATGAAGAGGGGGATAAACCTTCCAAACTATTAGCCAGTCAACTCCGCCAAAAAGCAGTGTCCCGTATTATTTCGCAAATTGTGCTACCTGACAGCTCCTCAACGGAGGACCATCAGGCTATTAACAACTGCTTTAAAGAGTTCTATTCTAAATTATATTCTTCAGATTCAACACCTGATCACAATCAATTTGACGCTTTTTTTTCTAATCTGAACATTCCTACTATTGACCCTGACTCTAAAGAACGATTGGAACAAAATTTGACACTGGAAGAAATCAACAACGCAATAATGTCTCTTCAGAGTGGAAAAGCCCCTGGCCCGGACGGGTTTCCAAATGATTTTTATAAAAAATTTAAAGATAAAGTTGCCCCTCTTCTTCTCTCAGTCTATGCAGAAGCCCTGGAGAATAACATTCTTCCGCCTACGCTTCCCCAGGCGTCTATTACACTGTTATTAAAGAAGAATAAGGACCCTCGTGATTGCTCATCTTATAGACCAATCAGCCTGACAAACTGTGACGGCAAAGTGTTCTCAAAGGCCATTGCACTCCGGCTTGAGACAATTCTTCCTCATGTCATTTCGGAGGATCAGACTGGGTTTGTCCAGGGCAGACAATCCTATTTTAACCTGAGACGATTGTTTAATATCATCTATACTGAATCTAGCACTCCATTCCCAGAAGCAGTAATATCGCTTGATGCCGAAAAGGCGTTTGATCGGGTTGAGTGGGGTTATCTTTTTCATACACTTGGCAGGTTTGGTTTTGGCCCTAACTTCACTCACCTTATCAAACTCATTTACACTGATCCAACTGCCTCAGTTTATACCAACGGTATTTCGTCGGAGTATTTTCCTCTTCATAGAGGGACAAAACAAGGGGATCCAGTGAGTCCGTTACTTTAGCTATAGAGCCACTTGCCATAGCTCTTAGATGCAATAATAGTATACAAGGTATCTCACTTGGTGGCCTAACTCACACTGTCTCGCTTTATGCAGACGACTTGTTACTATATGTCACCAACCCCATCACAACTACCCCTGAAATCCTTAAAATCTTACAGGAATTTGGTAGCATATCTGGGTATAAACTAAATTTTAATAAGAGCAAATACTTCCCCATTAGTAGTAATGCCAGTTAATATCCCAATCTGCCATTTAAGTTGTCCGCCGAGTCCTTTACATATCTGGGTGTAAAAGTCACCAAATCCTATTACAGTCTATTTAAAAGTAACATCACTCCTCTGTTGGAACAGTACAAACAAGATATTAAAAGGTGGTCTATTTTGCCACTATCTCTTATCGGGAGAACACATTCTGTAAAGATGAATATTGTACCAAAGTTTCTATATTTGTTTCAGGCACTGCCTGTTTATATACCACAGTCTTTTTTCAAGGCATTTAATCAAATGATTTCCTCCTATATATGGAACAATAAATCAGCTCGCATAAGAAAAGAATTCATGGAAAGACCAAAAGATGTGGGTGGGCTTTCACTTCCAAATTTGCGCACGTATTATTGGGCTGCGAATTTTAATGCCATCTCTCTGTGGTTAAAAGATTGGAATGATAGGATCCCTGCATGGCTCCAGATTGAAAAGGTTACAAGCAGCACACACTCCCTCCCTGCTTTACTTTGCGCATCTCTACCATCACTAGTTAATAATATTAAGGGTAATGTAATTGTAACTCAATCACTACGCATCATAAATCAGTTCAAAAGGTGTCTGGGTATTCAGAGTATTTCTATTCACTCACCAACAATACACAATCATCTTTTTCAACCATCCCTAATGGAAAATGGCTTCAAAATTTGGTATGACAAGGGCATTCATAGTATTGAGGACCTGTATGTTAATGATACTTTTGCTAGCTTTGAATAACTGTCCAGAAAAAATCTGGATTAACAAATAATCATTTTTTCCAATACTTGCAAATTAGAGTAAAATTTTACTCATAAAAATTATCTATATTCCTACACTCCCCTCTCCTTCTTGTTTGGATTCCCTATGCGACGAGTAAATGTGCTGACTAAGAGAAGAATATCATTTATTTATTCCCATATCATGGACAGCTGCAACCTCTCTATTTCACATATTCGAGAACAGTGGGAAAATGACTTGGGGGCGCAGCTGTCTGATGAGGAATGGGATATGGCTCTTACTAGAGTCCATTCTTCTTCCATATGTTCCAGACATTTTTTTAATACAGTTTAAAGTGTTACACAGGTTGCACTTCTCAAAAGCCAAATTAGCAAGAATATTTCCAAACGTAGACCCATTATGCGATAGATGTAAACAGACGCCAGCTACTTCCTATCATATGTTCTGGTCTTGTCCGAAACTTGTTCCTTTCTGGTCATCCTTTTTTGAAGTCATCTCTAAAGCTTATGCTTATAACATCTCGACCTCTCCCTTGGTTGCTATTTTCGGTTGGTTTTCTGATACAACAGGATCTGTTCCCCCTATTCATCTACAGAGGGTCATTGCTTTTTCCTCGTTATTAGCTAGACGCTTGATTTTATTTAAATGGAAGGCTGCTACTCCTCCATCACACCACCACTGGATTAGGAACATTATGCAGAATGTTAAGCTGGAAAAAATCAGATGTACCCTCAACGGTTCCATCAACAGATTCTACAAAACCTGGGACCCTCTGATAACTTATGTGAACAATTTACCTGGTCTGGAACTGGAACTGTGAATATTTAAACCTGCCCTTTGTCGATCCTCTTATAAGGAATGTTAGGTGCACTTGTTAATATATATATATATATATATATATATATATATATATATATATTTTCTTTTTTCTCCTGTCCGTCTGTTGTCTGTGACAAGTCTGTCAGGTTGATTTTAGGTTTGGTCTGTCTTTGTCTTGTTGGGATTGTTTTTCTATGATTATTTGTAAGATAGAGAATATGATTGCTTCAGGTTATAACTGGAAATGTACAAATACAGTGTTTAAAAAAAAAAAAAATCATAGTATAGTATGTTGAAAAAGTCATAGTATAGTATGTCCAAAAAAGTGTTAAAAAAGTCATAGTATAGTATGTCCAAAAAAGTCATGGTATGTCCAAGAAAGTGAATAAAAAGTCATAGTATAGTATGTCGAAAAAAGTGTTAAAAAAGTCATAGTATAGTATGTCCAAAAAAGTCATAGTATAGTATGTCCAAAAAAGTCATGGTATGTCCAAGAAAGTGAATAAAAAGTCATAGTATGCATGTCGAAAAATGTCATAGTATAGTATGTCGAAAAAAGTGTTTAAAAAAGCCATAGTATAGCATGTCCAAAAAAGTGAATAAAAAATCATATCGTATATCGTATGTCGATACAAGTCATAGCATAATATGTCGAAAAAAATGATTAAAAAGTCATATTACAGTATGTCGAAAAAGTCATAGTATAGTATGTCGAAATGTTTTTTAAAAAGTCATAGTATAGTATGTCGAAAAATGTCATAGTATAGCCTGTCGAAATAAGTGATTAAAATGTCACAGTATAGTATTTCTAAAATAGAAATAAAAAGTCACAGTAGTATGTCGAAAAAAGTGTTAAAAAAGTAATAGTATAGCATGTCGAAAAAAGTGATAGCATAGTATGTCGAAAAAGGTGAATAAAAAGTCGTGGTATATTCAATTCAATTTTATTTATAGTATCAAATCATAACAAGAGTTATCTCAGGACACTTTACAGATAGAGTAGGTCTAGACCACGCTATATAATTTACAAAGACCCAACAATTCCAGTAATTTCCCCAAGAGCAAGCATTCAGTGCAACAGTGGTGAGGAAAAACTCCTTTTAGGAAGAAACCTCGGACAGACCCATGCTCTTGGTAGGCGGTGTCTGACGGTGCCGGTTGGGGGTGTGATGAACAATGGCAATAACAGTCATAATAAAGACAATGGAACAATGACCAGAAATAGTATTTGTAGTAGTTTATGGCATAGCAGGGCACTGCAGGGTGTTTCAGGACGTAGCAGGGCACTGCAGAGCGTAGCAGGGTCTAACAGGGCATAGCAGGGCGCAGCGCAGGACCACCGGGATAGCTGCAACCATGATTTAGGTGCCACCCTAATCCAAGGAAACATGCTGGACAAAAGAAACACATAAGGACTCCGGGGAATAAGCTCCACAGTCAATGTCAGTCAGTGGGTCAAAAGGAAGTCCCCCGGCAGTCTAAAACTATAACAGCATAACTAAGAGAGACAGGTTAAGGAGAGGAGCCTGGTCGGGCTAGAACTCTATCCTGCCGAATCGGGCTGTACTGGCCTGCCTCCCTCTACTTTGATTATATCATTGGTTATATGGTAGATTAATCTGACGACTATGAAGAGAAGCAGAGAAGAGAAGGGGTCGTTTTGAGACAGGATGTGCCTAATTTTGGCAATGTTACGAATATGAAAAAAGGCTGTTCTTGAGGTTTGTTTTAAGTGGGCGTTGAAGGATATATCCTGATCAAAAATAACTCCTAGATTTCTTACAGTAGTGCTGGAGGCCAGGGAAATACCATTCAGATTAACTGTATCTTTGGATAATGAGGTTCTGAGGTGTTTAGGGCCCAGCACAATAACTTCAGTTTTATTTGAGTTTAACATCAGAAAATTGTAGGTCATCCAGGATTTTATATCTTGGTTTCATCTGGCTTGATTGACAGTATAATTGGGTGTCATCCGCAGTATCCGAGTATAGTATGTCGAAAAAAGTGATAAAAAAGTCATAGTATAGTATGTCGACAAAAGTGGTAAAAAAAGGCATAGTATAGTATGTTGGAAAAAGTGATAAAAAAAGTCATAGTATAGAATATCAAAAGAAGTCATAATTTAGTATGTCTAAAAAAGTAATAAAACGTCATTATAGTATTGCTGCGTTCCAGACACAATTTTTAGCCAGTAAGTTACGACTTCAAGTCACAACTCACGACTTGGTAGCATTCCAGGCAAAGTCACCACAAACCCTTCTAGCTAGCGTTAGCTAGCAGCTACCTAACGTTGACATTAGCTAGTGCTAGCTGATACTAGCGATTTCTAGTCAGCGACATATTTTGGGCTTCATTTAATAAACATAACCTGTAGTAGTACACAATCGTATATGTATTGTTTTGATTACAATGTGCGGAATTACTTTACGTTGCCTATTTATGTATATTTATTTCTATTTCTCACTGTTAATCACAATCATGTACTCATTTGTTTATTGCATACATTTTGACAGGGTAATGTTATCTACTCTAAAATCATGCATGGCTGTTATGCACTGACAGGAAATTACTCTTCTTTTGCAGTCGGGCAGAGCATTACCTGTGTTTGCCTGCCAAAATAGATACCTGCTTGTTTTCTCACTATCTTACTGTGTAAATGTTTAATAGTTTTGTGTTCGCCGTTGCAGTTGCAACCGCTGCAGCTTTCTCGCCCGACATATTCACAAGTTTTAAATTACGTCGGTGGCCCCGTACTGTTGAGGTTGAGTAGTGTCCAGCGTTCCACACTTGACGTTTTGAGTGCAGCATTCTGGTACTCGTAGTGCACTGCATTTGGCCATACTTCATTCACATAAGTAATTTTAACTCAAATTGGCAAGCATAAGTACAGGATTTCAGACACAGCAATAGTATAGCATGTCAACAGAGTCATAATAGGATGCCATAAAAATACATAGTATATCATAAAAAGTCATAGTATGGTATGCCTTAAAAATATCATATAGAATGAGTAGTAAAGTAGTAGGTCAAAAAATCATAGTAAAATGCCATAAAAAAGTTATAGTATAGTATGCCATAAACAAAGAAAAAATGATTAAGATATGTAAAACAGCAGGATCTAGCAGGATTCCATAAATAAACTACTCCGAATCACACCATGCGCCTACACAATGATTACATTTACAAACTTTAGCAAACACCCTTTTTGGACAAATATACATTTTGAAAAATAAGTTACAAAATGTATTACCTTAGAAAATAGTTTTAATTATTTTAAAAAGCCTTTATTGTCGCTCTTTAAGACCCCTCGGACATTGTAAAAATGATTAATTGATGATCAAAACAGAATTGTTTCAGCTCCAACATATTAATTTGAAGCTCCAACCTTGACTATGTTCTGTGAAGTGTTAGTGTACTTCACATATTTGTAATTCAGTTTTTTTTCCCCAACATTCAGTGTCAGCTGTTTTTAAAATGCTTTCTCCTGCCCTTTTTTCTGTTATTGTTTAGATTCTTTACTTTGATGTATCCTTGCCCTATATTATGCAATGAACCAACTTTCCAAGGCAGATAACTTAAATTTTCATAATTGAAAACTAAATAATTCTTTAAATTCACTGTTTTTTCTTACTCATGTTCAATGAGATAGCAGTTATTTGTGTGATTTTTGTGTACTTTATTTTATGGATGTACATGTACTTCCTGGGGTGTGCCTAGTACTGTAATTGCCCAACGAATTAACCAAGAGTAGTACGGATATCAACTACAATATGCTGTTATCAAACAGGAAATCTCTGAAGCAGAAGCTTTTTGCCATCCTTGAATGTTTCCCTTCTTCTTTCCTGAAGGTAGAAGAAAGCTGAGCGGATATTCATCAAAGAAGCTGTCAGCTGCCCAAATTCTCCCAGAGACACATGACAAGACAAGTTGTATAAAACTGTCATTACAGTGATTTATTATAATGAACCATGAAAATAGCCAACCAGTGCAGTGTCTGTGAGTCTCTCCCTCCACACAAACATACACACACACACACAAATAATAAAAAGACAAAGTTGAAAAGTCCAGAGAGGGGGGAAAAAATAAAATAAAAGTAATGCTACAGTCACAGAAACATTCAGCTTTGCAAAGAAGAGCGTTCATATTTACAACAATATTTCAAAAATGGGATGGGAGCAAATTGTACAAGCATAGAAAAGAAAAGAAGCAAATATTTACAACCTGTTCCTGGTGAAAGCTGGAGTAACCACCTATACATTAAATTACATTTTCTACAAATAACCATTGATATTCAAAAATAAACCGCTAACGTTCTACCTGTGGCCGAGACCACTTTGCCTACCTCAGAAGACTACAAGCACTCATTACAAGAAATCGCACACTTTCCTCCTTTAAGCAGACATACTCTTTCACACCCACGCACCCCCACACACACACACACACACACACACACACACACACACACACACACACACACACACACAGTGTGTGCAACCTCCCAAAGTGGTGAGGCAGGCTCCCAGAAAAGGGTCTTTTCTGAATCTGCAGCGGTGAACAGATATTTGTTGTTAGACAGAGGAATAAAAAAAATAAGTGTTTTTTTCTCTATACAAAAAGCTTTATCTTTGCTATAATGAGCCACTAGATTAAAACAAATAAATGGTGTAGAGAGCCGACAACAGACGAGAGAATTGGAAGTAAAAGGAATAAGTGACAAAGAAGGAAGAGGAGGAGAGGGGGGAGGAGGGGGAGAGAGAGAGAGAGAGAGAGAGAGAGAGAGAGAGAGAGAGAGAGAGAGAGAGAGAGAGAGAGAGAGAGAGAGAGAGGGCATAGAGGCTGGAATGTCCATTGATAAACAAAAGTGCGGGGCCTTACAACGGGAGTCCAAACAAGACACAGAACAAGATCTTTCCGCTCCATCACATGAAGGATATATAAAAACTAACGGAGGCCAGAGAGAGAGGGCTATGAGCACCGGGGAGATTGTCCATCTTCAGATTCATACAGTTTGTCTAGAAGATCATTTTACAGTCCTTTTTTCTAGATTTTTCTGTCCATGTTATTTTTTTTTTTTTTAAAAAGCATCCATTTATCCCACAATCAGCTGTTTTTCCACTGGCCATGTGTTCAGGTATATAGAAAACATATCTACAGCTTATGATACACGCCCCTCTCGAGCTGAGTTCTCAGGGGTTGCCGGGGGCTGTCAGCAGAGAGGGCGGTCAGTGCCACCCTGTGCTCAGGTACCCCGAGCTGTGAAAGGGGGTCGAGGACGCAGGAGCTCCACGAGTCCCAGAAGGCATCTGGGAGGCAGCGGCCTGGGCCTGGCCTTGTTGAGTCTGTTGGGGAGGAGGAGGGGGAGGTGGAGGCAGTCCAGTCTGCTGAAGGGGTGGGGGGTACGTCGATGGGGCCACTGAAGGGTTAGTGGCGGCACCTGGGTGCAACAACGCCGGCTGAAAAGCCCCTAAGTTCTGAAAATGGTGGGATATGTGGGGAGGCGGAGGAGGACGGAGGAGGGGTGAGCGACAGAGTGGTTCGCAGGGTGCTCCAGCAGTGGAGGGGCTGTGCTGGGAGGTGGCCGAGGGGCGGAAGTGGAAGGAGTGGAGGAGAGGTAGTGGCTGCTCAATGGGTGGTTTTGGTGAGGGGGGGTGTGAGAAGGGAGGAAGGAGGGAGGGTGAGGGGGAGGGGGGGGGGGGGGGGGGGGTGTGGGGGGGGGAGAGGAGAGCGGTGGGAGCAGCTGAGCTCTGATAGTGCATGCTGTGGGGAATAGTCTGCATCAAGGGCTGAGAACCAGGAGGATAAGGGGGTGTGACAGCAGGTTTAAACACGGGAAAAGGTCCGGCAGGTGAGGGGGTCTGGCTGGGAAAATATGCTGTGGAGGCCGGTGGTGCTGGTGGAGGAGGGGGAGGTGGTGGTGGGGCACCCTGTGTGTTATACTGGGAGAAAGGAGCTGGGCCAGTCTGAACCTGGGGCTGCTGGGGTTGGTTTTGAGGCTGAGCAGAGAACAGCGCCCTCTGGCTGCGGTAGGGAGAGCCCTGGGGCTGAGGAGAGTGGAGGAGGGAGGGTCCAGGGTAGTGGACAGGGGAGGAGGGTAACGGGGTGGGATGAAGCTTCGTGGGGGTCAAAGGGGCCGGCTTGGGTGCTGCAGGCTTGCTCGGTGGCTGGTTGGTCGGATTTGGCGTCCGAGGCTGACTGTCAGCGTCTTCCTCCTTCGTTGGCCGGCTGGGAGGCTGGGCAAGAGGACCAGGGGAGCAGGGCTGTGAGGGAAGAGAGAGAGAGAAAGAGTCAGACGCTTGTTGATAACTTGCTGAGATGAGACCGATCTTCCCTTATGTGGGTAATGTTGACTTACTGTGTGGGTTGGGGTCTTTTGAAGACTTGGAGATGGGCAATCTCTCAGTGCAGGTGTATCTCCACCTTCTGTCTCACCATCTAAAAAGAGGGCAAAAAAGTAAAAAAAAGGTTAATGCTAAAAAAAACAAAAAAAAAAAACACATCACATCCTGGTTGCTTCCCACTGCTTTCAGTCTTTATGCTAAGATAACAATTTCCTGGCTACAGCTTTACATTAAACAGACAGATTTGAGAGTAGTATTTATTCTCATCCAACTCTCGGCAAGAAAGCAAATAAGCATTTGTCCCAAAATGTCAAACTATTCCTTTAATGCAGATGATTGAGAGTCATTCTCACCTGTGTCTTTGTCTTTGCTGAGCAGCAGAGCTCTGTGGTAGCTGCGTTCTCGGGCCTGCTCTACAGAAGTGGACGACGTCCTAAAAAACATTGAGAAAAACATTGGGATCAGTGGTACAGTACATACTAGATAAGCTAACATGAATGACAACTGACTAATAACAAAGGTTCCTAATCTTTTTAAGTAGAAGTACATTTAAAAGCACATACCACTGTCCCTCCCCTCCTTCTTTCTCCCCTTTCTCTCCAGGCGTCTCTGCCTCCTCACTTGTCTGGGGCTCTTTTACAGTGGTGGTGTTGGTGTTGCAGAGAGGAGTGGGAGCAGGGGGTAGAGGAGGTTCACTGGTTGTCTCTAGCGCAACAGGGAAGGCGTCCACAGTCAAAGGTGGCAAGGTGGAAACAGGAGAGCTGCACTCGGTCTTGGAGCCGCTGCGACGAGCTTCGCGCTGACGTTTCCTGTATTCTAGCAGGGAAACCTGGGAAGATGCAGAACCAGAACCTAAATGTCATTTATGAACAAAGACCATGTCTTGTGTTAAACCAGTAGAGGGCAGCATTTGGACAGTAACTCACACAAAGAGCAGTGTGAGTCAATGCATCTCTTGAGATCATTAAATCCACATGGCCAAGAAAGGATGGGATAGAAAACAGGCCTAGACAACGATGCCCCATACATCTGTACAGTCAGTGTAACTGTACTCATTAACATCACCTTATGTACAGTAGTAAATGGTAAATTCTATGAGTTATTCTTGATTTTCTTAATTATCTCACAATATATTGCATCCTCTCCTAACATACATTCTGTTTAGCACTGCTCACTCACCTTTTTCTTTTGTGGGGGGTTCTGCGCTGACCCTCCTCCTTCGCCAGAGCCATCCCCATTCAGTGAGCGTGAGAAGGCAAGTGTACTTCCCTCCTCAGAGCAGGGGTAAAAGAGCTGCCCCTGGCCTTCATTGAAGGGGGCCTGGGAGGCAACCAATGACACTGTTCCTGCGGTGGACCCTGCTGCAGCCCCAGCTGCAGCCTCAGGCCTGAAGGGAGCTACCAGAGGCTCCAGGGTGTGTGAGGGGGTGAGGTCCCTTAAGTTTGAATTGACTGGAGAGAAGTTCAGGCCAGCTGGTCCAGTCGGGCCTCTGTCTGGGCTTTTTATCCAGCCAGGAAAAGAGGAAGCACATGTTTCTGCAGATGAGGAAGCCTCACTGCCCTCTAAAACCACACCATCTGCCCTGTCCTCTCCACAGTCCACAGACTCAGCAGCTGGAGGCTGTGGACTCTCAGGAACTGACACCTTGGCTTCTGTCGGGAGTCCATCTATACTGGGAGCCCTGGCACTGGGAGAGGAGACCAACGAAGGGGGGCGATCGGCCTAGGAAAAGAGGGAGGAATCAACGTCAGGGGACTGTCATAATAAAGTATTTGCATTTAAAACCTTACACCATCTCCACTAGGGGTGTGCCATATCATATTGTTTACAACAATACTGGTATAATCTTTAATATGCTAAAAAAAAAAAAAAACATTATATATATCTATCTATATATTATGAGAACGGCAATATTCCGTCTTGTTGACGTAATGACACAGCGTTAGCTTACCGGTGGCCTGCAGTTGCAATTTTCGAGAAACCATGGCCACAGCCGGAGTCGGAGATGACTGGGAAAAACAACAGAACTGGAAAATGCTCCAGCTTCCCGAAAGTCACGATGTGACAACATTTTGCCTTCCACATGAGTTATGTCATCAAACGGACGGTAAAGCGTGTTAGGCTTGGACGGGACTTTTTGGTGCATTCAGGTGTAACTCGATATCTCTGAGAAACTCAAACCGTTTATGTTAAGTACCCTTCTGCCATCTAGAAGGAACTTTTTTGTACCAGCACTGTGTGAAGTTTGTAATACATTTTGTGTGCACAGGACTTTTTTTTTTTTTCTTTCTGCTGTAGTATCGCCAGAGGTATCGAGTATCTTTTTTTTAATACTAGTATTGTATCAAAGTTTAAAATGTCGGTATCATGACAACCTTAGTAGTAACTTTTAAATAATGGTTGAAATTTCCTGTTATTAAAATTACTCAAAATAAATACATTTGTTAGAATAGTCATTATTTTAAATTAAAAAAAATATATGATTATCTCTACTGATGAATAAAAAAATGTAACTACTAATTAAGTTGTTGACCTGATCAACAATTAAATCTGATAATCATTGAACCCTAACCTTTGTGAGGAAAAAATATATATATCAATCTTTGCTTTGTCCTTCAACTCACCTCTTGCACACTGGGTTTCCGGCTGACCTCTGGGGAGCTTTCCACTGAAGATTCACTCTGTGTAACAAGAACAAACTCAGTCACTCCAGTTCTTTTTCTCATGTAAACAAATTTGCAATCTCCATAGCATTTCCATATGGACAGCCTTACCTCCTGAAGGGCATTAAGTGTCTGTGTTGGGGTGCTGAACAGGGGCTCTGTACTTGGCTCCTCGGTTCGGGGACGTGGAGGAGTAGCCAGTAAGATGGGTGTTGTGGGTGTCTCCAATGGGTCTGACCTTGTAGGCGTGGCACAAGGGGAACCGTAGGGTGTCGAGCTCTCGGACATACAGGCATCTAACGGACTCAAGCGCCGCTTTTTCAAAGGTGTGGGCAACTCTGTGGGAAGAAATATGGTGTGTGCTTTAGCTGAACATCCATCCAATATAGTTTTTGCACTTCTTATGTTGATGTAGTTATTGGTACAACGTGGTGTGAAAAACGTATTAGAGTGTGTAGAGTTTTGTGTGGTCAGACACGTTAATGTTGCACGAGACTGAGTGCTGGCTACCTACCTGGTAGTGAGCAGGTACCATTGTAGGGTAGAGGGCTGTCAGAGTCTCCATTAACGAGGGGGCTGAGAGGACCCTCACTGGGCATGAGGAGGCTCGGTCGTCTGGCTGGGCTGGTGGAGCCCTCCTCCTCTAGAGCTTGCTTCAACCATCGCTGTAAGAAAGTGTAAAGGTTCAGTAACTCAACAATGGAAGCAGCTAAGTACTGATAGACTTTGTCTCTCCTGATAATGGTGAAATTTCCTTCCTCATTGCAGGAAACTTTACAAGCGACACAGTTACACTTCAGCTAAAGATGGATGGGAAAGGCAGTGTCTACTTGGGAGAACTTAATTTTTAATCTAAGGACAGAACCATATGAGGTTCCAAAACTGGCTGGATGTACATTTTTTCCATTGGCATCAAAGCCAAATGGGCATATTTCTGAAGCAGGACCTCTGTACCTTCTTGCAGGAGCCAGTGGTTGGCGGTGTTTCTGGCAGTTCTCTGGAACGCCTTCTCCCAGTGGGGACTCCAGGAGTGGAGGGGCTGCGGTTTGCCAGGAATGGGGACGAGAAGCGGACGTAGTGTTTGGGCGTGCTGTAGACCTGTGGAGAGCAGGCCATGCCTGGTAGGGCGTTCAGCTGTGTGGCGAGTACTTCAGGGTCACTGCTTATTCTCAGCGGTCGCTCTGGGACCGGCTCCGGGGTTCGCACTGCACCACTGTCCTGCTGCTTCTCTCCCACCCACTCACTCACAAAGTGCTGTTGAAAAGAATTTAAGAAGATCTGTAGGGTTTCCCGTACAATAAATTGGTTTAATATGATGTTTACATATGATGTGTACATTTGCCAAAACAAACTAGCTATTAAAACGTTTCTTTGTTTACAAGTAGCTCAATTTTAAAAGCAAAGTTGCAAGACCCTGATATAAGACAAAAGAAAGTATAGGTTTCGAACAACGACACAACTACTCCGTAATGGTGACATTGCTGTTGGCCATGCAGAAATATTGCTATGGACGTACCTTTTTAGTTTTGAAGTTCTTGCTCCCATTGCGGTTTCGGTCAGGTGCAGGTGAGCTGCTGTGCGGAGGGCTGCTGTCTGGTGCGTCAGCAGGGATGGACTCCGGCTCTGGTGCAGTGGGCATCTCTCCTTCAGGGGCTTCATTGGTCAGAGGCTCCAGAGACTCAGTCGGAGAGCCAGGGGCCAAGTCAGAACAGGTGCTGATGGTGCGAGCTCGCCGGCGCTGTTGGCCGATGTGCGTGCGGTTCCTTGAGAAACTTTTCCTGTTCCTCGAGCTTTTGACCTTGGCCGGCTTTAATCCTGGCTCTTCTTTCACCTCCAGAAGTGGCTATGAGAAAGACAGTGTTTGTATTTATTAAATTTATGCAGAAGTAAAAATGTGCCCACAAACAAGCCCCCCTGGTCACATTTTTTACTTGTTTGATGTATATCACTGTTCCACCAGCATTTACAAGTGCTTTATCGCTCATATGCAGTGGGTCGCTCTAGAAAATCTAATAAATGATAAATTGTGAAAGTACTTTGTTTGGGGGGAGGCTGGTAGAACACAAGATAGCTTTAAAAAATGGCTTCTGCAGGCTATTGCTAAAGCTTTCGACAGAACATAAAACAAGAGGGTTTTTGTGTCTCCATGCTCTCACCTGCATGACAACTGGAGAATCTACCATCTCTGGTGTGGCTGGATGCTCGTCCTTGATGTCACTGCGGCCCCCAACCTCTGTCTTGACGCTGCCGATTCTTTCCAGGGCCTGCTCTCTACGTTTCTCCCTCTTCTCCATTCGGGCAAAGGCTTGCAGGATGGCCTCCATCTTCCTCTCTTCTCTTGTCTGCAGAGAGATAGGCGTGGGGTTCGGAGGAGGGGTGATGGGACAGGAAGAGGGAGCAGAGACATTAGTCCATGGAGTACTACTATCCCACATAGCCCCAGAGGTAGCGAGACAACGGGTTATAGTGTACTACACAGCAAAAGCCGATCTAGCTTTGCAAAGTGCAGAGTGAAAGAAAGGTGTAAAAGTGACCCCTCGCTTTCACAATAAGAGAAACAAACCAGAGAGATGGTCAGGCAGGAGCAACAGAAAAATGTGAGGATGTAAATGGTCTATATTTATATAGCGCTTTTCTACCTTAACGGACAAAGAGCTTTACAATTAAACCCTGACAAACCAGGAGGTTGCATGTCTAATGTGTTCCTATATGCATGTTTGTGCCACAAATAACCCCAGCTCTACCTCCACCAAAAAAACCCAAACAAAGAGCTACCTTCAGTCAGAACACCCCTATGAAAAGATATTCGTACCACATAATATACTGAAACAACAGACATATTGCTGAGAGATCAGGCTAAAGACATGTGTCTGTAAAGATGGGACAGTTAGTACGCTTGTAAATCAGTCACCTCTGGGAGATTTGGGGATGGGGAGGCTGGTAGATGGGTGGAGTAGGGTTGGCTATGAAAGTTTACCTCCTTGTGTATCAGTCCCTTCCAGCTGGAAGCCGCCCCGACAGGGAGATGGGACTGCTCCGCTGGGTTGGCCTGAATGTTCAATAAAGAGACAGCCCAGTTTAGAAGAGACATGTCCCCCTTAAACAAGGCTTCACAAACACTGGACAGGGCTAGACACTCGCTGATCTTCTGGTGGTACAAAATAGGCCTGTGTCAGGTACCGTAGGTGTTGGACTTTGTAATTACCTACTATTGAGGATACTGGTAACTATGGGGCTACTTCAGGAAGGCTCTAAGGACACCACAAAACTGCCAAATAATTTAACTCATTCCTAATGACATCTAGGTTAGGACTATTTTATCAAATAGCTGATGTTTTACATTGTTGAGGTTCACACCTGCCACACCACTTCAAGGGTTTTCATCCTTATAACAACCTCTCCATTATATAACAATACAAGCTTGTTAAGGCCTCTTTAAACTGCAAATTTAGGCTGTCTGTGACGAGGGGAAAATGTTAAAATCTTTAGTCTTCAATACAAAACGGTAGTCCTAGATTACACTCTCTGAAACATGCCCTATTTGGAGTTTTGGAGACCAAACACACCCATGGCAAAATTCTGAAAGTATCTGAAATTTAGCACCAAAATTCTCACGTTACTGCTGCTTCAACCCACCAACCAATCAGAAGATTACACTAGTTGGCGCACAATTTTTTTTAATACAGTTTATGAAAAAAAAAAAAAAAAAACACACGTGCACATGGGACTCCGGCAAAAAAAAAAAAAAAAAATGGCCAAAGGTTGTTTATTGTTTTGCTGCAAAAAAACAAACAAAAAAAAACACATGTGCACCAATCACCTAAAAACAACCTGCGGTGGTGCAGTGGTTAGCACTGTCGCCTCACAGCAGCCTCACACTTGGTTCGAACCTGCGAACCTGGGGCCTTTTCTGTGCGTTCTCGTGTTCTCCCCGTGCCTGCGTGGGTTTCCTCCAGGTGCTCTGGTTTCCTCCCACAGTCCAAGGGGAGGAAAATTAGGTTAATTGGTTAATCTCTGTCAGCACTGATTGACTGGCGACCCTGTCAAGGGGTCTCACCCAATGTCAGCTGTGATTGGCTATAGGTCCCCTACGACCCTCAAGGATATGAAGGTATAGCTAATAGATGGACCTAAAAACAACTTTATTATCCCCAATTTGTTTCGCAGCCAGGTAGAACGCAGACTTGAGGCACTACTAGGCACAAAATGCCACTTGTAAACCAACATTTTCGACACAGGCAAACCAGGATGATCCAGGGTGCCTTTTAAAACAATAGGATAGAATATAGACTATTGTTTAAGTAGGGAAAATATCATGCCAACACACAATGTTATCTCCCCCGCATCTCGTCACGGCATAGATTTACAACACTCGCATGCACCTACTATGCTTGTGATCGTAAGTTTGTGAATGCACACTTCTTTGACCCAGCAGCAGAGCTCTCTCCTGGGCCAATTTCATAGAAACCAGCCTATTGGATCCTCCAAAGTCAATATGGCCCTGGCAACAAGGCTCTACCCTCTGAAGCCCTCTCTCTCTCTCTGCCACCCCCTCCCTCTCTTCAACTATCTATCCCTCTCTGGCCGATTAGCAGAACTGTATTTTGGCCAAAGATGAGTCAGCACTTTACACCTTGGTCCACCGTGTGAAATGAAGCTGACTGCAGGGTAATTTCCAGAGTGTGTGTGTGTAGTGCACCATGCTTGCCTGTGTGTATGTGTGCTTGATCCCATCTCTCAGGGACATAAGGCTATTTGGCAGGGAAAAAAAAGAGTGGTTGAACCAGTAATTGGCCATTTAAAACTTCTAGGCGCAATGAAGGTGAGAGGAGAGCTATACTCAAACTATAATGCACACTGGGGGACAGTTTCAGCTGGCATGATGACACAACATGCCACATCCCACTGACAGGAGAAGGTGTTGTAAACAGGCATGTGGCACTGGAGGCCTATTTATTTTCTAATATGCTGGAGAAAAAATGGCAACAAATGAGGAAAATAAATGTCACTGTGTAATAACTGACAAGCACATAGCCTAAGTGCTGTGAAGTAGAGGGAGGCCAAAGCTGCAGGAGGGAGAAAAAACAAATAGGACTGAGCAAAACACAAACAAGGGCATTGACAGAGGTGGAAGCACGAGCAGTAGATAAGTGATGAAGAGGAGTGAAGTTTAATGGAAGGGAGGTAGAGGACAGCTGCTCCTATCCAAGCCACAGCCCCAATAGCAGACAAATAGTTAGGTCCACCACACCGGGAGCAACAGGGGACAGGCTTATTTTTATTTTCACTCTCTTTCTGCTGGGTGGCTGCATGGCAAAAAAAAAAAAAAAAAACCCGCTGTAGCCCCTAGCTTGGCACACTTACCATCTTCCTCCTCCTCTCTGCAATCTGCTCCTCTGACTCCATCTCTACTTCATTGCTAATGGAGGTTTTGTCTTCTAGATCCTCATATAACTCAGGATCCTGTAAGAGGAGGGGAGAGGGGGGTATGGCGCTTTATCACGGCTGATCAGTTAGTCTGGCTACAGACTTTAGGGAGACAGGTAAGAGGGGAGGAGAGGTGGGGTGAGGGAGAGGGGCAGGGGAAGTAACCTGAAATATACAGGGAAGTAACTTTTTTTTTTTTTTTTTTTTTTTTAGAAGTCAGTCTGTGCACAAAACACACATGCTCAAATTTGTCTTTGGTCTCACACAGCACCCTGTTGTTCATAAATGATGGTTAATGAATCTGCATATGCACCTCATAGTATGTGTTCAACTGTGAGCACACTCCATGCTGTCCCAGCACCCTCTTACAGAATGAACCATTTAGCAACTGACATACTCTGCCCTGCCTTCAGTGTGAACATAGGGTTGTAATAGCGATGACTTTTAGACCCTTCTATCTTCTGTCGGGAGGTCTCATCTCGCCTTTCTTCCTTTGAGCTGTGACACAACTCGGCAAAACATTTGGGGGTAAAACCACAGTTTTAAGCTATGTGACACACTGGACTGAGTGCTGAATGATTGAGCACCACATTTTATTAAATACACTGACAATAACAACATTTCTCTGATTTCAAACTGCTGAATGAACCTAATTTATAACAATTTGGCTTGGTCATGGCTAGTGAAAATTGCTTTTCTGGAACGGACGACAGACGAGAAATCCTGTTGCTGTTAACACATCCGAGAGAAACGCCATTCTCTGAGTGTGTTGCACAAAAGGGTAATACACTGCAACACATCTCTGCCAGACAAGTTGCACAAAAGTGTATTGCAAAAGTGTCGTGCAGGGACAGTAAATTTGAATTATGCTGTCAAAATTATTAGTTGGGGGGCAAAGGTGAATGCATAAAGGGATGATGGGAAAAGTAGAGTGACTAACAATGGAAAACACATGCACAAAACATTTAACAAAGAGCAAACAAAATGCATGCACTGACCACAAGGGTAAATGTATGTTAACAAAAAAATATGCTATAGTAGACAACGTCTAAACATGTATGTGATTAAAGGATGAGATTGGGTGCATTAAGTGTGATGTTCATAAAAGTGTAATCTTGCCTGGTTGTTTGAGATGGAGAGGCGGAGAGGAGAGAGTTTCCTCTGTTTGCCGTCGCCTACGCTCTTGCTCTTCCCCTCGCCGTCCAACCCCATGTTCTGGTTCTGGCCCAGGTCCTCCCGGACCGTCTCCTTGTCCTTGCGGCTCCCTCGTCGCCGGCCCCCAGAGCCCAGGTTCTCTGTGGGTTCTAGGTTGTGCTTGAGCACCGGGCACTCCTGGTTCCCCTTCACACAGGCACAGTCCACCTTGTATTTACTGCAAATATTAAAGAGAAGAGAAAGACACACACAAAGAAGAGAAAGCAAAATGTGAAGTTAGAAGGCGATATGATCTTACCGTGCTACTGTGGTTCTGCATGCTACTTGCCAAGTTCACTCCTTATAACTCACCAGCTGCCATAGTCATAATCAAAACCAATGGTGATCTCTGTGCCTTTGGTGATCGGCCTCAATGAGTAGATGTATAAATGCAGCATGCCATCCTCAATGACGTGCCGCACCTGGGGGAGGTTAAGCAAAACATTAGCAAAGACAAATCATTGATGGATGCAGAAAGTAAGGGCTGGCTTAATTAAAATAGGCAAGATTAATCTAGTCATTCCGTTTTTTGGGAGGTTTACCTACTTCAGAATTAGGGGTGCAGGAGCGACGGATGAAGCGGGCCTCGTTGCCAAAGCTGCGAGCGTCCACACACATCTCCAGTCCGTCGAATTTAGAATAAAATAACACAAATGGGTATGGCCTAAAGAGGGAAACAAATAAGGTCAATACATGTGTTAATAATTCACATTAAAAACACCACACTGTAATGAACTACAACGCATAGCTATCCATCCCAAGTCCCCACGCTAACTTGTTTGACCTGCATAAAAGAAAATGCAGTAATATTCAATTTACAAATCATAACAAAAGAACTCCAAGGAGATATCCTTTTGATAAGTGACTAGCATCCTGACCTCTTAAAGAAGTACCCATTGGCTTCAAACTGCTGTCGAAGCATGAACTTTCCCCTGTACTCAATGATGAGGGAGTCTGGGGCCAAGTCTCGCACCGCCTTGAGGATCTTCTTGTTCTTCTGAACTTGACTCTGAAAGAGAGAGGGACAGTCAGATGTGAGTACAGATCTGGGGCAGGCTACACATTCAATTACTACACTAAAAGATTTTAAGGGTGGTTGAGTTTGGACATCTGACTTTACTGTACAGACTGTTTATACCTCCACGGGCGGTTTGAAAGAAGCGGGGTGCGTGTTGTATGCCAGGCTCTTGCCATCTCCTTGCTCTTTAACACGCAACAGGACCTGGACGTCCTCACTGTACTGATTGCTGCTGGCCTCCTCATAGCGCTCCATCCACGTCTTGATCTTGTTCTCCCACAGGGACAGGTGATCTGTTGGCTCCTGCTCTGGAGCTGCACCCTGAGAAAAAAAATAAAACAGGATAGTTGTAGGTACATGTGGCTCAAGTTTTGACAGAAGACGACTACAGGACTCTGAACACAATGGCTCTGTGAGTTTACCTTCACTCTGGAGGATTTTCTGGATCCCTCTCGGAAGGCCTGGCAAAAAGAAATTGAAACTTTAATGTTAATTGAAGTTCAAGCATATAATACATAATGTGCTTTGACTCGGTTCATTATGAATTAGTCAAATAGTCAAACCTGACCTTCTTAGCTCGGGCAGAGGATGCTGGAGGCTCTTTATCACCACTCTTTTTGCGTTTTTTATCAGTCTGCTTATTGCCAAGGCGCCCAGTAGTGAGGGTGATGGTGGTAGGCGTGTGTTGGAAGGTGGAGTAGAGCTCTAGCGGCACCTCATCTCCACTCTCTGTAGCACTGGTGTCCCCATCTGAATAAGGAAACGAATACATTTGAGTTAATAGAAGGGAGTACTTAAAGCTATAAAGAGCTACAGCTGCTGCAGGCAACAACAAAAAAAGAGCTAGCCATGTAACAATAATAGAAGATGAGGTATGTTACAGCACAGATTAGAAAAGGAGTTTGCTTCTTGCCAGCAGGTGTCAGTGTATCCCAGGCTCAGGCTGAGTGAAATTGGCCTGACCTGCAGGGGGGGACGGAGGATGCATCCTGACTACAACCTGCTGGATTTACTAACAATATGGCCATTTACTGCAGCAAGGAGGCCAGTAAAAGCAGAACTAAAAGATCTATCTTAAGCCTTCATAGAAAACGTTACACCTTACTACATGCAGTGGGTGATGCAGCTCTCAAAACAACAACCTACTCGGTGTTTTATCCAATTTTGTGTCAATACATTGTTACTCTGTTGAGATTTTCAAAAAGGTAAAGGATTAAGGTCTAAAGCAATATTTATAAAGACTATAGCCTATATATCCATCAGTGTAGTCTTGCTTACCAGACAAACATTCTCGTTTCCTGGTTTGCAGCAGGATGGCCCTCTCTCTATCTAGGTGTCGTGGTTGGCAGCGTTCACACAGGTAGGTCTCAGGAATGTTCTGCCTGTCGATGCCCATGCAGTCTATATGCTGCCAGGCACTAGAAAATAATAGCAAAGGATTTTAACAAGCTTTTAAATCACAGTTAAAAGTCAATGTTAACGACAACTTTGGGCCACAAACGTTTGAGTCATCAACTACTTAAGATCATGGAAAAGATCTGGTAAATGACGACGTGTCAACTGGGCTCTTACCTGCACTTGTCACAGCAGATCATGTAGCCGTCATCGTGGGTGAAGCCACAGATGCAGCGGGTGATGTCAGCCCCGTAGCTGCCATCCTCCGAGGTGCTGAGCGTGGTACCCCTGGATGCTTCGTCCTGGCCCCCTGGAACAAACAACCCCCCCTCTCCTTGTCGGATCAACATGGAGGGGGGCGGGGAGGCCGGTGGAGTGGGTGGGGGCCGCGCCCCATAGTTATGATCCTGATGAAAGGATGGCAGATAGGGGGTTTATGTGGTGTAGGTAAATAACAGTTTAGTATAGTGATAATTCACAAAGAAAAATCACCTAAATGTGCAGCATTTGTGAAGGTAAGGACCATGCGGAATAACTTAAATCCTGATGGTGTTTTATTAGTGTATTAAAGAAATACAGTGAATAATATAGTAAATGTTTCCTATACGGCTGCACTACAGATTATTTTCACTTTCGATCAATCTGCCAATATCTTTTCAACAGTAAATAACCGTCACAATTTCCTTAAGCCGAAGCTGATGTCATCGAGTGTCTTGTTTTGCCCAAAACAAAAATATCAAATTTACAATAAAAATAGTACATATACTATAATGCAAAACAAGGAAAAGCAGCAAATTATCATACTTGAGAAGCTGGGACTATCAAATATTTGCCATGTTTGCTTTAACAATTAATAGATTATCGAAATAGTTGCTGATTAATTTTTTGCCGATCACCTGATCAACCTACCCCATTGAGCTTTAATTTCCTATATCACCAAGATTGAGCAAACCAGTTTATTACAATTCAATGTTCTACGTCAGCTGTAATGGGGGGGTATTCATGTTGCACTCAATGATTAACAGACAGGGAGGGCTAAAGGTGTGTAGTTTATTTGTAATAGGGAAGGAAAGAACAGTGTGTGTACTCACAGCGTAAGGCAGGCCAATGTAACTGTGGGAATGGTGAGAACTGCTGCTGTAGATCTGGTGTGGGTAGCTGGACTTTTCCACCACCACAGGGCTGGCCTCCACCGATTCTGGTCTGCTGAGCAGCAACACAAACAAAGAACACACATTACTGTACACTCTAAAACTCAGATAACAAGGTTACACAGATAAATTGTTTCCCTCCAACAGTGTGAGGAAGTGTGTGTGCGTCAGTAAGCTTAGCAGGGAAGCAGGGTAGCTACTGGTGGTGACACGGAGGTACAGTGGCAAGAATATAGACAGTAACACTGTGTAGGTCAGAGGGCCTGGGGCAGTTGAAGGCCAATGCACACCCAGTGGTGGAACGTAAGTGTATATCCATTTAATGCTACTTGACGCCTCTACTACACTCCATTTCAGGTAAATATTAGACTGTTAACATCATTACATTTATCAGGCGGTCATAATTCCTAGATTACTAGACTAGAATTAGACTGTTCAAGGTTTTACACAAATAAAAATATGTAATAAGCTTAAAAAATGCCACGCATTACAAATCAAACCAGTGGTTTCCAGCCTTTTTGGCTTGTGACTGATAAAAAAGCACTGCATAGTTCTTCTCACATGGTTAAATAACCAAAATATCTGTTATTTCATGATAAAAAAGATTAGGGAATACATGCATACAAATTGTACAAGATGTTTTTCCTTTCAAATACAAACGTATGTCATGTTACTATTTAACTGTTAAATGGGCCATTTTGCTTTAGATACTTAATGTACATTTTACTGAGAATTATTTTACTTTGGAGCTGTAACGATCGGTCGACCTATCAATTAACAGAAAAATAATCGCCATCCATTTTAATAATCGATTAATGGATAGTCATTTTTCAGACAAAAATGGCAGAAAATGCTGTTTTTAGCCTCTCAAATATGGAGATTTCCTGAGATTTCTCTGTTAAATATCATATTGAACTAAATATCTTTATGTTTTAGACTGATAAAACAAGACATTTTAAGACATCAAATTGTACTTTGAGAAACAGGGATGGACATGTTATAGACCAAACTATTAATTGATTAATCTATAAAATAATCAGCAAATACTTTTATAATGAAAATAATCATTAGTTGCAGCCTTATTTTACTTAGGTAAAATGTGAATACTTCTTCCACCACTGACCGTCATGCCACCTTGGATGGAAAACTCAGGCCTGAGAGTCAGACAAATAATAATAATACATGTCAAAATAAATGACAATTGTACCTCTGAACCCAGATCTACAAGGTAATTTTTACAAACATGGTGTCTCTCACCCACACAAAACACGCACACAACCTTGTATTCATACCAAACCAGTACATCCACTTTCGCCAGGATCACAATGCAGTTAAGGGGAGAGCCTGTTTGGCCGTTTGAGACCAACCCTCCCTTATTATGAAATGATTAATCTACTGTTCAGTTGCTGAGGGGGTGGCTCTAGAGGAAGAGGGAAGTGGAACTGGCAAAACGGATGGCCTGAGACAAGACAGTCGGGTATGAAGAGGGAAGAAAAAAGGAAGAGAGGAAAACAGGACAAGCACGATGCATTTGTGATACAAGGAGAGTTGAAAGCAAGGTGCGATAACCCACATGCGTTAATGGTTCAATCATGTGTTCAAACATTACTTGATTCTCCTGTTTTCACAGAGTCCTGTCTAGAAAACGGTTTCAAGGTTGGAGACATACAAAACATAGTGTGTAGGTATATGTCACAGCTGCTGAGCTTGGTTCCTACTATGCTCCGTCTCTATTAACACTAAAAGTACACCTTACACCATCTGACTCCGTGAGGGTCACTGCCAACAAGTTTCCGTGAACAAGGCAACAAAACATGGAGAAAAGCTCACTAAGCATACTGGACAGCCTCTCAGGAATACAGAGTAAGATAGGTACAAAAGACTATGGGGACTCTGAACAGGCCATGTAGCATTTAAAACATTAAAACAGCATGTAAAACTGTTCAGCTTTGCTTACACTGCGACTCCATACCCGCCATATTTCAAAGCTCTTATTCGGAAAACAAGTACAGTGAAAAGAACCAGCCACATTTGAAGATATAGATAATGACACAAATGAAATTTTAAATAAAAGTCCCAAGGTTAAGTGGTGATACGATACCTGCGTGAGCCCTTCTCAGCCCTATCACTCTTGTTGCATGCCGTAAGAGCAATGTGCAACACTTCCTGTGTGAGTTGCCGCTCAAGTATTCACTGTTGAAGTGAAAACGTAAGTGCATGCATGAGGTCTGGAGGCGGACCCAGGGAAAGGTGTGTGTGTGTGTGTGTGTGTGTGTGTGTGTGTGTGTGTGTGTGTGTGTGTGTGTGTGTGTGTGTGTGTGTGTGTTTTGTGTGTGTATGCACAACAGAATAACTGCCAAACAGAACAATCTAAACTGTTTGAGTGTGTGGAGAGAGCCTGGCTTAAAAAGTTAGAGGGAGAATTTAAAATCATACTTGAGAGTGCAGTAGGCTGACTAACTTTCTCCCATTAATGATTAACCAGATCAAAGTCTACATTTCATAATACATGGATTTAAGATTTGGCCCAGGCATGTATCATTAAATGGTTAAGGAAGGAAATTAAATATAAGAGAATTGGGCTTTTGCACTCTTTCAGTTTGAACTACAAGTGAATGAGTGAGAGAGACAGAGATAGAAAGAAGGCAAACAAGTGAGCCAGCTTGTTCAGTGGGAAGGAAGTAAGCATGTTTGAATGTATGTTTGTATAACTGGAGGGTTTGTATCATGGCTCCTCTGCAGGGAATAGGAAGGAGGGCCAAGAGAGTTTGAGTACATACAGTACAAGTCGGAGGGTTGCAGACATACAGGTAGTCATGATCAGACTCAAACATGAACAGGTACAGCCTTGCGTCATGCACATGAAAAGATGATGAGTGAGAGAAAGAAAGATTTTTTTGCCAGTTCAAGTTCAAATTAAGGTGTGCAGCCAGGTATGCACTATTTATAGCTCATACATGTCAAAGAGTATTTAAAAAGGAACAGATGTTATTAAGAATGCAAACACCTGCTGGGAGAGGGTGAAGAAGCAGAGTGGACGAGCGTGGAGAATGGAGGGATTAACATCAGGAGAGAAAAAGAGCAGCACTGAACAGCCAGGGGCAACGCCTTTACTCCCAAAGAGCTCCCACTCGCTGCCATGGAAACACTACGTATTCTGTTGGTGGCGTGTGCGCGCACGCCGGGCTCTGTGTGTCACTGTGCGCACACACACACACACACACACACACACACACACACACACACACACACACACACACACACACACACACACACACACACACACACACACACACACACACACACACACACACACACACACACACACACACACACACACACACACACACACACACACACACACACACACACACACACACACACACACAATTAGCCAACAGCTGGTCACGCTGCTGCAGTCTTCAGGGGGATGTGGAAGGGACGTGACGCTGTTTCGCTGGTGAGCAACCAGCCCCACTATCCCAGACTCGGCTGGCCGCTCACAATACACCAAGGAGCTGGGTGGGTGGGTGTGTGTGTGTGTTCAGCTACGTTCCGTCCCTCTGGTCCGGACGGGACCTGCGCAGCAGCAGGTGGAAGCCCCTTTCAAGCTTGTTATCTGCTTTTGAATAAAGCTGCAGCAGGCGATCGGACGCAGCGCTTGGAAGGACAAAGACTGAGTGAGTGAGAGAGTCGAGGCAAGGGGCTAACTCCTACCCCCGATGGCAACAGAGCTCCGTGGAGTGGGGGGGGGGGCAAGGGTACGCAGTGGGACTGTTTAAGACGCCATGTCTATGTGAGGGCCACCTGTCACTCAGGCCAGCGACCATGGCAACAGGCCCTGCGCAGTGCAGAGGGGAGGGAGGGGAGCGAGGGACAGATACCATGGCAACACAAGCTGTCACGGCAACAGCTCTGATGAAGGCCAAGGGGAGGGCTGGCTCTCTTTTAAAGAGACAGGAGCCCCCTCCATAAGTTGATGACGTGTGTTATTCTTTAGTCATACGAGAACCTCTTGCTTCATTTATTTGACCAGAAAAAGCCACGACAATGTCCTTGACAAGACTGGGAAACAGAGAGGAGGGGCAATAGGAGGCTTGTTGCCATGGCTCCATGCCCCATTTCTGTATTACTGACTCAATGCAGAGTACACACATGCAAACATCAAGCTACAGCAATAGAAAAGGATCAAGGAAAGGTAGGTTGTGTACGATTCACACTCAGTTAGTGTTATAAACACAGTCGGCACATATACATCTACATTCTAGGCTCACTGCCAGTTTCACATGGGCAGATGTAGTTAATGGCTGAACACTGAGTACATCTATGTGATGGTGGAGTGCAAGTATAATCAATCCCGTTAACAGTAACTTTGTAAACGTGGAGATCTGGAAAGAAAGAATTGAATCAAGGCATAGAGTTAAGAAAAAGATAATAGAGCTGCTTTAGTCCGAAAACTGTGGTAGCGAAACTGAAAATGAACTTTTGTCAAAGACGAAGACCTAAGATGGTATGTATATGGTATGGTAAGAATGAATGAGTGGAGAAAATGAGAAAGTGAGGGGGCATAGAAGGTGTGAATAGTGAAGGCTTGGTGGGTTTGTCAGTGTTACTCACTCTGAGCCCGCAGCCATGTCCAGATATGAGGCGTCTGCTGTGTCCACCCCTACTGGGATGACTATGCTCATGACGTTCTCTGCTGATCAGTTCTTGTCCTACTGAGTCCAGAGAATGGGAGTCCAAAACACTGAGGCATGCCAGCCACAGCAGTCATTGCAGACATCTAAGTGCATCCACAAGGCCTGAACATGTAGTAGGAGAGGAAAAGTCAGACAAAAGAGAAAGGGAACAAAGAAAATCAGTTAGTATTGGGTAGAAGCATCTTTACAAGCATACACTGATAAATCAGTTTCAACAACGTGTGACTTCTTTCATACCAATAATCAAAGCACTTGCAAAGCTGCAGTACCTAGCAAACCTGAAATTACAAATCATATTGAAAACAGGGTATTTCCAGCACGTTAATGCATGACTCATACATTCAGACCAAGAAAAGTGTTTTACAGGGAAGCGTATGATAGGAATTTCCCCTCTGACAACGCTACCAAGCAGAGGTATTGACTGATGAAAAGCGAGAGGATATGATTTTGTAAGGTTAAGCCTGAGCTGCTGCTGTGAACTGCGCTAAAGCGACCTCTACACAAGATCTGCCAGGAATGCAGAAGGCTGCACTGTAAGAAAGCTCCCACAAAGGGGAGCAAGAGAACACAGAGCAGCCAGCCGCCATGAAAGGAGGGAGGAATAATGCAACACACAGAGGCCATTTTTCCCCCTTCGACTAAAGAGGACTGCTCTATTCTAAGCACTCACACACACTCCTCTCAATGAAAGACACACACACACAAAATCTTTGCATTAGACATTTTGTTGATAGCAAAGCTTACGTTGTGATCGTTGCTACTGTTAGGATTGCAAGCTATTCACATGGAAAAATCTGCTGTAGGATCAATTCATCAATAATTGACTGCATTAGGTGTCAGGCAATGGATGTAGTGTCCCTTTGGTCACCAAGTAGGAGGTTGGTTGAACTAATAAATTATACACCAGCAACAGTATTGATGGGAATATTAAGCCATGTATTTGAGTCCGATGTGAATCGAGACGGGAGCATATGTGTGTGGCTGCCGCTGATACAGAGAGCTCTGTTGATAAGAGGGATTAATGGGGAGGGACAGATGCCGAGACAAAATAGGCTGGAGGTCATACCTCCGCCTGGCCTGCTCATGCACACTCAGGCCAAACAGAGGCTCAGATCATGCTACGGGTATAGATGGTCGAGGGGTTACAAAGCAGGGATAGGTCATATATTGAGTAGGGACATACTTCAAAACACTTCGCAAGCAATAACGCACCATCACATCAAAACCTGTCTATGCATGCCTATGAGGCCTATCTGGCCTAACCTTGTCCTCTGAAGCACTCACACAAATGCATGTCGACACACGTCTCTCTCCAGGAAACCTGTATTTCCTTACCAGGTTGGCTATTAGCTATTATTATTAAGGCCTCTGTCAAGGAAACTCACTGTTCACAGGACACACACACACACACACACAAAGATTCTTTAAATAGGAAAGGACAGCCCTGAGAGCAATTTCAGGTACTAATTCACCCAAATGCACTATTTGAGCCAGCAGGACTGGTGAGAGGCTCAGACATGACAGCTGTCAGCTCCAGGCCTAATTAATAGCAGGAAGAAGACCCGTGTGTCTGTGCGTCAGCCAGGACTACTGATGGGATCACCCTCCATATTCTCTTCTGACTCTGTGTGTAGTGACTGGGTTAAATAGGCTCAATGGTGTTTTAAGTCCCCAACGTCTCCTTCCAGGCAGCGCTGTGACCGTCGACTTCAAGGCACCTAACCCTAACCATTGCCTAATCGACTTCCAGGCAGCGCTGTGACCGTTGACTTCAAGGCACCTAACCCTAACTATAACCGCTGCCTAATCCTAGTGCAGCGCTGCCTGGAAGGAGACGTCGGGGGGGTTAAAACACTGATAAATGTTAAATAGCAGAGCTTTATCACTGGCTGAATTTCATGAGGGAAGCTGTAACCAGAACTCTCTTTCAAGAAGGTTGGGCCGGTTTGCCAAAAAAAACTGAAATGACAGACTCCCCCTCCTTTGTATTATTGGAGAGGCCCAGTATGTTTGAGCACTGGTAAAATGCTTATCCTCCGAAGCAGCCCGTTTGTTCCCCCGTTCACTAGGTTTGTCTCCACTTCATCCAGGGAATCCTGCTGTCACAACTAAGGAATGCACACACAAGCTCACATTCATCCCCCTGCACACACACACACACACACACACACACACACACACACACACACACACACACACACACACACACACACACACACACACACACACACACACACACACACACACACACACACACACACACACACACACACACACACACACACACACACACACACACACACACACACAACCCCTCGCCCTGTCCTTTTAAACATTCCTCACTATAGGGAAGAACTGTGTGCGAACATATGTGCACTGCGCTGCAGCCAGATACAGTCAAGAGACTGGCAAAAGGCAGATGGAAAAAAGAAAACAAGTACAGTACAGCAGCATTCCTGACTCAATCTGAGCTGCACTGTGACTGCCTCTGCCCGCTCCTCCTACTTCCTCTAGAAGAGCTATCCATAACCCCAGAGAAACGCAGTCAAAGAAAGGAAAAGAAAACAGAAAAAAAAAATAAAAATCCCCCTCCCTCCCCCCTTTCCTGTGCCCAGTCACCCCGCCCAGCCGGATTTCTCTCCCTCCTCTGTGCATTTCCTAAATAAACCTGAAGACAGTAACGCAGAGCGAAGGGGAGTGTCGCAGACGCAGTTCCTAATTACAAAGAGCCCAGGAGAGACCATTTAAAGCCACCTTTGGCCAAATCCACCGCTGTTATGGAAACGCATGAGCAAAGCGAGGGGTGGGGGAAATGGGGAACATGCACAGGGGTGGGCGAGTAGAACAGGGACATAGAAAGACATGTAGCGAAAGTGGACAATAGTAAAAGGAGGCACAAGATGGAAGTGGTTTAGGTTTGTTTGGTTTAGTGCATCGCCTTTCTCTAAAACCGTTCACCTTTCATGCGCTCTTTGAACAGATTTTCTTGCGCTGTAGGGAGCTTTAGAAATCATCCACAGCCCCTCCATTTCAGAGGGCAGCGGGGTGGGGGAGGTGTACATGGGGTCTGTCTGACAGTGACGCTACACAGCCTAGACCTGGGTGGACTCTGGGTGGCAGAATGGAGCACATAGCTCAACCCAGTCTCTGCTTTCTCCTCCTTCCCTCCCTCAGCAAGGGGACACAGTCACGTCATTGTGTGGGGAATAACTATCCTCTTAAGACAGAACCGCACTGAAGACAGTGAGGGAAAACCCATACCACCACTCAAAACCATGCCACTACAGACAACAGCTTTCCTCTCTCTCTCCAGTTTATTACCACTGCTCTATGTGAGTGTTTTCATTCTTATTTTCGCAGCCAAGTTGCGGCAGACTGTTTTTCCGATAAGTAGGAGGAGCAAGAGAAAATGAGGGATTCCAACTGAGTCCCACAGCCCCCCTGCCAACCTGATGTGACTTCACACCATCATCATAGCTGGCTGCAATGACTCAGCTCATAAACAAACAGATAAAAAAATTCATAAAAATACAGCCATGTACACAGGAAGCACGACCCAGATGGAATGCAGGCCTGGCCCTCTTTTTCATAGTACCCACAGTGGGACACATTGCATCTGCCCTGTCCTTCATAAATCAGTGTGCCCAGGCTGCCAGCGCTTCCTTTGCACTCCAGCACTGAAGGTGAAGTCATACATCAATACAGCCGGGGATATGGATGTGAGCGTCCAAACAATAGGTCTGTGCTGTTGTGAGTGCGAGCCAGTACCTCGGCAGATTGTAAAGATCAGCCCATTTAGCAGTCAGGTGACGAGGAGATAGTGGTGTTGCAGTGTTCATGTCCCAAAACTAGCAATTCGTAAACAATAAAAGGAGTAGGGCCAGCAGTGCAGCAGGCTGATGAAGAAACAAAGTAAGAAAATGTAGGAGGTTTTCAGAGCTACATTACATGTCTATTCACAGTGGGCATGAGGCTGCAACTTCAAAGGGCATCGCATCAGGCTTGGTACCTGCCACGTTTTATCTACATGGGGACTTTTTACATGGCTGTAATAGATAAGACGTGAGACATATAATCCTAATACAGCCTCACAAGGACAAAAAGCAAAACAATATCCTCTGTGCTCAGTTCAAACAGCCAGCGA
Organism: Perca fluviatilis; assembly: GCF_010015445.1. NCBI lineage: Eukaryota > Metazoa > Chordata > Actinopteri > Perciformes > Percidae > Perca > Perca fluviatilis. The sequence continues at coordinate 9,226,997 of NC_053134.1, forward strand.
GTGAGTAAAGTCAGTAGGAACAGGATCTGGCAGCAAAGCTGGGGCAGCCCTCCTGTAGTCTGAGTAATGTCTGTTCAAGAGAACCCCCGGGGCACGATCTCTCTACCTCCCTCTCGCTCCTGCTTACAGAGTATCACAGCCAGGCTCTGTGTGGTCAAGGGTGAGTTCCTTTAAACATTTGCAAACTAGACAGGTACACACTACATTAAATGAACCAATTCACATAAAAAGGTGCATCTTTATCTGTGTAACTTAGGTTGTGAAGGCCAATATGATGTTGTCTCTTGGTCCTGGAGACCTATCCTGGTTGTCCGAGCAGGCACATGTGCAGCTGGAAGCCAATTACAGCATTTGGAGAATGCAACATGCAGCTAACTAAAAGTGTGAGATGTACATGATGTGTGTCCAGAGAAAATGTGGAGAGGCATCTCAGCATCTACAGGGCAAAAGAACAGTAAGAGCCACTCAGGTCCCATTACAGCAATGTTAGAGGATCAATTTCACACCTGGACCGCAATGCCGTTACATCACCAACATTGAGGGCACATCCCCTCTTTATTCAGCCCATCCTGCCCTGTGCTACTACTACCCATCAATGCTATTGTAACACAGGCACAGCAACAGTAAAAGGGTTAGGGAGGTGTAGGAGGGCTGCAGCCTCAGCAGCCCCAGCCCTAAAGCCACCTGTCGGTGGGCAGCTTGCTAGTTTAAAGAGGGATCTGTTACGGCCCATCTAGCAGCACAAAAACAGGTCACCCGAGCCCTGGCTTCTCCTCCCAGCTGGGATACCATGTGACTGTGTTGGGCCCCAGAGTCAGGCCACTTTGTCTCTGGGTCTCTCAGGGTCTGGGTACCGCACAAGTGAGGTCACTGGAGACCAGGCCAAAGCCCCACAGCTTAGCCCCACATGGTGAGGTGTGCATCTACAGAGACATACATTTCACCTTCACAGGCATGCTACTGTTTCAGGGATGAGAGTTTATTATCTGGAGACTGGGCAGAGCACAATAACAAGGGGAGCTCCTCCAAGTACAGGAAGAGTGTCAAAGAGAAAGCAGAAGAATCGGTGGCCTTCATCTGCCCTATCAATATGTCAATACACCAACAGACATCCTGTGCACCTGCTTGACTTCTTTATCGTCTCTCTCTCTACTGCGCACACTGAAAAATGAAATAGTTCTGTGCTGGCTATTTGATCGATTGTGCCTCCGAGAGTCTGTCTAGGGGTTAGGGTGAGAGGAAAGAGGTGTCATCTGAGACTGCTTTGACTCCTTGGACTCCTTGCTGCCTGCCAGAGTGCCCTGTCCCTATGGCAGAGGGGGAGTGGCAGCTCACCTCCCGTCACCATCTCTGTCAACAAAGCAAGCAAACACACACTTTGCTGCACAAGGCAACCAGGCACACATGCAGCCAGTCAGGTATTTTACACTTTCAGCTTCAATATCATGTAGACAGGAAAAGGAGTGACAATTAGGTCAAAGAGAGCCTCTGCTCCTTTAAAAGTAAGAACAAGATGGCTGGGGATTTTGTGTATTATGTAGCCGAGATTGCACAGCAGCACAGTAGGGCTCTCTCACTCATCTAGTAGTAATAAACCCTCCACAGAAGAGAAGACCCTTTGACATTTACTATGACGTGAACCATATCCACTAGAACTTCATTGTACGGACACTGACCCTTAATGGACAGAAGATATACAGACCATTCAAGTGCTTAGTGATGTTTATGATATGAAGAATAATGATAAAGTGACTTGAAACTGACCATCTTTCGTCTGCCTATTAACCAAGGTATGGTTCGAAGGGGTTTAGAGGCCTGTGTTGTGCATTACTCCTGCTATTGAGAGGTGCTTTAGTCAAACAAGCACCTATGTATGAAACATCTATTGGTCCAACACTGGTGGTCCGCAGTGCCGCACTAAAGTTGACGACAACAACAACATCCTCACCCGCCGGCCACACAGCTGTTTACAGTCATGAAAATCACATTTATGTTGTGGTTTGTTTGAACTATAATCACACTGGAGATTCAATGTGCTACTGCAACTTTTAAATATTCCCTTTTTTCAATCAACCGACATTAAAATTATCAGGTGGAAAAAGCGCTCCTCTGCAAAAGTCATAAAACAGACATTTCAGCTGAAAAAAGTGCGAATGTTTGTCCCACAGGGTAATGTCGAGGAAAGGACAGCTGTGCCACATCATGGCAGAGCTTTGTGAGAGCCCACAGGCTTGATAAAACTAACCTGGAGCTTTCATTTGGTTCCCTAAATATTTAATTTGTTTAAATGTTGACATTAGATGGTACTATGGTTAAAATGCAATTTTGGGGCATATTCGTGGCCGGCAGCATTAATAAATATTTAATTTATTTAATTTTTTACTATTGTGTACTTGAAGTACAGTACAGGCCAAAAGTTTAGACACACCTCATTCAATGAGTTTCCTTTTTATTTTCATGACTATTTACATTGTAGATTCTCACTGAAGGCATCAAAACTATGAATGAACACATATGGAATTATGTACTTAACAAAAAAGTGCGAAATAACTGAAAACATGTCTTATATTTTAGATTTTTCAAAGTAGCCACCCTTTGCTTTTTTATTAATAAGGGGAAAAAAATTCCACTAATTAACCCTGACAAGGCACACCTGTGAAGGTAAAACCATTTCAGGTGACTACCTCATGAAGCTCATTGAGAGAACACCAAGGGTTTGCAGAGTTATCAAAAAAAGCAAAGGGTGGCTACTTTGAGGAATCTAAAATATAAGACATGTTTTCAGTTATTTCACACTTTTTTGTTAAGTACATAATTCCATATGTTTTCATTCATAGTTTTGATGCCTTCAGTGAGAATCTACAATGTAAATAGTCATGAAAATAAAGAAACACAATGAATGTGGTGTCCAAACTTTTGGCCTGTACTGTATGTGATGTGTAAATTGTAGGCGTCTTGAGCTGAAGCAAATTAAATATTCAACTAATTTCTTTGTCTTTGAACTTGTTCTTCACACTCACTACAAGCATCAAACCATCCTCCCTAATCAACATTAAAATTCAAAATGATAATTATTAGCCATCATAACTAACCAGCTCACATTCCCAGTGTGTTTCAATTAAATATTGAGTGCATTTCCTATCACACTAAAGGAGATACATGTGAAACAGTAAAGAGGAAATAGAAACCATGGGTGTAGGGGACAAACTACATAATGTTAACTTAGTAAAGATGATTTCAGGGAGCAGGTCTGCAATATATTTATTTTGACAAGAGTTGTTCTTGTTTACCTCTATTAAGCTCAATGCTATCAAAATGTGTACTATATGCTCTTCACTGTATTTTGCGGTACATTTTTTTTATAATAAACCTCATGTCCCATCATCCAACACGAAACACGAGCAATAGCATAAACCGTGACGCATGTTACAGGGACACTATATTATTCGTTTTGGGGAGGCACAACAACGTCAGCGATTGTAACTATAATAAGCAAAAAGAACAGTATTACCGAGGTATGCTTTAGGTTGTTTGACGTTATTGTCATGTCTAAACTCAACAAAATAAAAACCATGTGTTGTGTAGTTGCTTCCCAGTGAGTATGTCGGCGCTGCAGTCAGTCCTGCCGATAGGGGTGTGGAGGGTACAACGTTGCTATTATGTTACCACAACACCCTAGTGCTGTCGCCATTTTCATAGAGCTTTTCTCAGGACGGCGAGACAACCGTGTGGCCAGGGGAGCCTCGCCATGGGAGGAAAATCCCCAAGAATGCATTCAATCGCCTCTTTCATACACTCTACCTTAAGTATCACTCTGTCGGTACAGTCTCTGTGTTGTTACCATTACGTTTTTTTGTGAATTCGTCGACAGCAAAGCCAGTAAGCTAATAAGCTAGCAATTACGGCCAGCAATGGCCTCTGGAAATGTAGCAGGGTAATGGCATTCTGGGTAGCGAAACAATCGAAGCACGAACCGCATTCAATTTAACGTTTTAACTGTTATGCAAAAAGCGAAAGAACCAACGTTTAACACCATATTGTTTTCGCTCTTTGGACCGTAAATAAAGGCGTAAAATGACCGTGGAAAGTAACGCACAAAGCTAGCGGTAACCAACGGGAGCTAATGGCATAATGCGTAGAGGGTTAAAGTTAGCAAAGTGAGCTAGTACCGACACGAAAGAAGTGGATTAATACTTGGCTCGTCTCACACAGGAAAGAGCGAAAATATCAGCGTTGAAAGATAACTGGGTTAAGCCAAAGCCGATTGCACACTCATACGTTAATTTGCTTCAGGTCAGCTAAAGCAAGAAAATGCGACAGTGTAGTTAAGCATGGCTTCGGGTTGCCAATTGAGATGGAGTTAAAAATGGTATGACTGAAGCTAATGTCCAAATTGAACACCCCTCCCCCACGCTTGCAACATTTGAACCCAATACACCTCGAGTCTAAATTAAGTGGTCGCGAAATGTACTTTTAAGTCCGAATATAACAATAGTTACACGTTTGACACTGATTCTATTCTCGATTACATCTTGTCATAACTACGATTCCATAAAAGCTCATGAGATTACTGCGCAATGTAGCTAGCCAGGCATTTAGGCTATTTAACAGCTGGTCTTGCTTTGAGTAGACTAAGACATAACAGACTAAACATTTTCATATCTGTGTACATGCATGTAAAAGCTCATTGTTCTCTGGCTTTGAACAGTGGCATTGTAAGAAATTTAGCAAAACGGAAATAATGTCCCGTGCTTTGGTAAGAAGGGTGGGAGCCACCATGACAAATTCAAGTTTGTAACTAATGCTAAAATGTACTGTTTTCATACTGGGTGACAGTGTTGCAAAAACTGTAATTAAAGTAACATAGGGCGTCAAAATGGAACTGGCGCGTTTGCTGACAGCTGCAAGTACCTTAGCTAATGTAAAGTAAATTAACTAGTTGGAAATAAAGCGGCTAACATATTAGTAGATCGCATTATTTCAGAATCGGCTTTAATGGCCAAGTAAATGTGAACACATACAAGGAATTTGACTCTGGCTTTTTGTTGCTCTCAAAATAAACGCAAATAGACATACGGCTAAAAACAAGGACAACAAAGCTGATCAAGCTAAACGTTTGACTACTATGTACAGATAAGTTTGTATATAAAAGTGTATATACATATGCATACGTACATACAAGCGTAGACTAACAGCTCTGTGAGGATTGTAAACAGTAAGACAATAGGACAATGCAAAAGTGCAAATGGAGCTGGAATAAATAACGAATTATTAATATAACTATTTACATAGAAACGGATGAAACCGTGCGCATTATGGCCCGCAGTGTCTCTGTGTCAAACCAAACATCAAGTGAGTCCCCTTCTAGTTTTAGTCAAAGTGTGAACACTATTAATATGTCGTATTTTTAAGGACAAGTTAACTGCTGGCAATGTTAACTGTTGTTGACCGAGTCTGTATGATGTAGCGACGACGTTACACGTTAGGCTATGGGACAGCCATTAATCTAATTGCAGCGTTTTCGTCTTACGTTACCCATAATGTTAATGTGTAGTGTTAAGGCTGCTTTAACTATGTAGAAAATAATTGTATTGATCACTACGACCTGTAAATACAATTTTCCCGATAACTTTGTATGACGTTTCATGTCTAGCCACACTATCAAAGAGGAGCCAGGGCTCCCTGTTCGGTCTGTGTCAAGCTAATTTGAGCTAGCTAGTAGCATGCGCTAGTTAGCAAGTGGTATCCTAGCTTGCCAACTTGACACTTAGCTACATTGGAAACTTGCGTCATCTGGTTAGCGGGTTTTAAAATTTCGATCAAGGCGAATATAAAGGAAAGCCATGAACACCTAGCTACAGACCCTTGAACTAACGGCGTTGATCTGCTAGCTAGCAAGCTAAACTCAGCTGATACTACACTATGTTAGCATCAGCATGCCTAGTTAACTAAAGCCAACAATAGCCTTCCAGGTCGGATTTGTGCTCACCCTACAACTACCACTTAATGCCGTTTACTTACCGTTTTATGTCCACACTGGATGATCTGAATAGCGAATAAGGGGACCTGGGTCAGACCCCCGTCGCTTTCCACACAGCTTCCACAACCAAAACAATACTTCTGTCCACACACTGCGGATCCCTAGCAAAGCTTTACAATGTTGGTATTTAAACGTGTCCTCTAACGAGTCCTTTCCTGTGGAAAAATTCTTTGCTTCTTATTCTACGTGGTGACCCAAATTTCACTATAAATCAATTCGAAACCGTTAAAACTGTGCCCTAGTCATCGGCGACTTTTAGAAATTAGATCCCCTCAAACCAGTCTCTTTTCCCTTTGCAAAAATGGCGGCCCTGCCAGGACTGCCGAGACTCCGCCTCCTCCACGAGCCCCCCCTCCCTCCCCATCGCTAAACTCGAGCTCCGCCTCCACATACTGCGGGGCTACACTCCCGATTTCACAGGGGCACCGTGACCGTTCTCCATGCGCGTCCACGACTGTCATTCCTCAAGACTGCTGTTTCTGTCGAAAATACTCTGGATTTACTTTGTTCTGCACTCTTAAGACCAGTGTTGTTGTTTTTTCATGTCACCCCTAAACTGACACAAATAGGATTATGGACACCCATTTGATAAGATGTTGTCCCATGGTCCCCCATCTGATGGGATTTTTGCCTTTAGATGTTTTATTAAAGAAACAGACAGACAGTCTATGGAATCCATGACCAAAATAGTTGTACATTCTGTCATTGTGTTAGTTATAGATATAATTATAGTGAAAATAAATTTTTTCCCTTTTTGCTGGGGAACCCCCTCAAGGGCGCCTGGGGGTCCCTGGACCCCACTTTGGGAACCACTGCTTAAGACAATGCTTGTCAGACGGTCAATAACTAGACACATTGGACCTTGGCATGTTAAACACATCATTTTTTTGTTAGGGTTGTAAAATAGCTCATCAAATAAATATTGCAGCATGCAATGCAGCGCATTGCAATTCTCAGCCTACACAATGTGGTGTGCTGGTCCGTGCAATCTTCATGATCACGTGAAAATGAAGTCAACTCGATGGGAATGTTTTTATCAGGAGATTTTGTTTAAACTAACTTGTTTCCCCTCCTGTTTCCTCTTCTTCCTCTCGAGGTGAAAATGCGTATTTAGCCTCAAAACAAACCTACACAGCCAGTTGTATATTACATTTAATATCTACATTGTTTTTTTTCCAAAAAGGTTGGCTGAGTAGGCCACACCAGATTGTTTTTTTGAATTATGCCATACAAATGCTTGTGACACTTATCTAAGTTTACAAAACTGAAATGTGGTTGGACCAAAATCCTTGATTTTACTATTGGCATTGCTGAAAAGGAGCACCTAAATCCACTACCCAACGCAGGAGGAGGCAACTAAGCTGTTATGTAACCCCTTACACAAGAGCAGTGTTTTGTATATTGAACTGTTGTTAGGAAGGGGTACCATGAAACACTGACCAATAAGATTCAATCGAGAACATAAACCACACACACTAAAGCCTACATATTCAAAATCTCAATTGCAACTATATTATGATAAAGGTGGGGGATAAACAAACTCACTTCACTCACATTTTTAGGCTTACATACACTTAGGCCTGCATTCACTTGGTATAATCACACATAAAATCCCAAATTAAAGCCTCTGTAAAAAAAAGAAATTAAAAAAATGCTTTGTGTCAGTTTTATGCCTAAATAGTAGTTGGAATTTACAACCCTTTTGATTTATTTAACCATATCGCTGAGACATGTTTAACACTGAAAAAATAATTCTAGCAATCTTTCCGACAGCTTTATTGTTGTGGTAAATCGGTTACTGTCAACTCTCCAGAAATATGTCTGTAGAAATCCCTTTGACATCATATGTTGAGAGAAGATGTTCTCATCCTTTCCATTTATTGACCCTCCCCCATCCGAAACCGCATCCCCCCGCGCATGCGCATTCATGCAGGACCGCTGCAACTGCTGGTGCACGGGCAGTTGTTTGAAATAAACTTGAGGGAGGACGAAGGTAAAAGTTGGGCCGATCGAACCATCGTCACCCGCTTCTAAACGGAAATGTTCGTAAACGGTTGTGGAGGATGAAACGGTTACTTTCGATTTTTCGGAGAGGATAACATTTATCCATGAACGTTGTGCCCATCGCGTTTTCGGTCTGCAGATGTTGTGACCTCTTTTATGTTAAGATCATGACGCATAGTTGGTGGGAGGTTAATCATTGTTCAAAAAGAAATTGATGAAAACTGGTAATTTTTTAGAAATGGTTGGTTTCTGATTACATCATGCCGCTAGTATTTGTGGGCGGGCTCTGAGCTGTGAGGGGAGAGGGGCGCAACCGGAGAGCAACTACGACCAGGCGCCATTAGGTAACAATGTAGCTACCGTGTGTGTGTGTGTGTGTATCTTTGTTAAAAGGCTTTCCGGTAGGAAAATGTAGATGGGTCGACGTGACTGTGTATATTTTGTTCAAGAAGTCTAAAACTGACTATTTGCGCCGGGCGATAAAAAGTGACTTCCCGTCGTTAAACAAAATTCGTTATCGACTAGGAACAAGATGGCGTCGATGATTTCTTTCTTTTAGGGCACGAGTTCTAGTTGGGCGGCGGCGCCGTGCGCGTTCTCGCCACAATGTTGTTATTTCCTGTTTCCATATCCTGAGAAGTTGATGTTCTCATTTAATTCATAACCACTACAGCGGACCGACAGATGACCCGTTTACATACGATTTTACGTTTGTTTGTGGTAGTCTGGCCCTGGCTGTACTGTCCGACAAAACCACATTTTGCAAATAGAAATGTGACGAAAGAAAAACCCTCAACCATTTCTACAACTTGTCTGATCTGTGTCTCTCCCAGTTACATAAGCACTTCATTTTCCTCTGGCACTTTTTTACACCGTCAATAAACGGCCTTATTCGTAAAGGGGATAAACTGTCATGTACGCACACACACACATTTACAGTAACGTTACGTCATCCGGATGAGTTCCCCTTTACCTTCTTTGTTTTAGCTTTTGACCCCATCTAGTGGGCCATGCAGGTAGCTCGGACGAATTGTCATTAATATTTTCCCCCACTTCCATTTAGTTCTTCCTGTTTGTAAAGTTGAAATGACAACATTGAGGGTTTTTTTAAGAACATTTTTATTTAGCCTACTTTATTTCTATCTGTAATTTATGTTTTTATTTTTATTTAGCCTAGATGTTTTTGTGTCTCCGCACTTCATAACTGAATGTATAAAGTTAAATTCTAAGCGAGAAAACTCCCTTTGTTATGACAACTATGACCTAAGTTATGAAAATAGAGTAACAAACATCATAACCCAATGGTATATTAGTAAATAGGCTAGGTAAACAAGATCAGTCATGTTTCAGTGGTGGAAGAAGTATTAAGTAGGCTACAATACACACAGTTAAAATAGTCCACTTAAATAGTCCCCTAGAAGTACAAGTCCTGCATGCAAAACCCTACTCAAGTAAAAAGTAGGCCTTTAAGTATTATCAGCTAAATCTACTTGAAGTAGGCCTATCAAAAATAAAACTAGTCAGTATGCATACAAATGGTCCCTGTCAGTGTTTTACTATTACTTATTATATAGGATGTTTTTGGATTCATATGGCTGCATTAATGTGTATGTTGCATTTTACTGCTGTAGATAGTTTAAGGCTGTACTACTCATTTCAACTGCTTTATATAGGCTACTGTTGGGTATTTGAATATAGCAATGCATCATATTATATTATATCATCATACTGTATGTTAGCGTCGCTGTCCTGCTGTGAGAACCACGTATCTCTTAAAAAAGTGAACTTTCATGAGCTCAGAACAACAGCCCTGTTTTGAGTTTTGTGACGATGCATTGTCCAGCTGATCCTATAGGGTTTTTAATAGTTTATTTAGCTTAAGATGTAGAAAGATTTTCACAACCCACGAAATAAAATTCATGGTTTTCACTGGACAGAAAGGGTATGAAAAATTGCAATCTGAAAAGTAACTAAAGCTGTCAGATGAATGCAGTGGAGTAAAAAGTATATTTACCTCTGAGATCTAGTGGAGTAGAAGTATAAGCAAGCAAGGATAATTGAATTGAATAATTGGAAGTCGAACTCAATGGGAATGTCTTGTCTCCAGGAGAACAATAGGGGGCGCTGTGGGTTAAAAATGTTAGCCAATCGGCCAATTATCACAAAGGAACAACGGATGTCGTCACCTTCTGTCCAATCACAGCTGTCGTTGTTGGAAGGCCGT